>NC_058135.1:223951618-223966310 GCF_016433145.1 Gracilinanus agilis | reverse complement strand
TCTCTCTCTCTCTCTCTCTCTCTCTCTCTCTCTCTCTCTCTCTCTCTCTCTCTCTCTCTCTCTCTCTCTCTCTCTCTCTCTCTCTCTCCTTCTCTCGCTGTTATCAGTGCCCTGTTTCTATGCATCACTGAATTGATTTACATTTTAAGTAGCTGTTCTAGGTTGGACTACATTCATTCCGGCTGTGGTAATTAAATCAATGAGACCGGGCCAGACTACAGTCCCTCTTCTGTCACCAGGCACGAGAACACAGAAATGATCCTTCGCCAGCAACTAATAGGAATTAGAAACACTTGACTCACAAAAGGGTGTTTGGTGGTGGGGGATGATGGAAACAAAGAATGGCCATGCTAGGCTTCAGGTTGGGGAGGGAGCAGGAGCAGAGAAGAGGAGGGCATTGAGAGGGGAAGACTAGACTCTTGTCTTTTTCAAAATCAAATGAATATGATCTAATAAAATTCCAGCTAATAATAGCTCTTCTTTCCTGATTAGTACTCTGGACTTAAGGACAGAAGACTTGGGTTCAAATCCAGAAGTTCTCACTTTCTAACCGTGGGCGTCTGGAGCAAATCAATACCTCCCTGGACCTCAGTTTCCTCATGTAAAACACCAAGCTAATCCTCCTCAAGCTCCTCTCTTCTCTCAGGCATGATGGTCATTCTAAGAAAAGCACCAATCATGTTTCATTCTTTGAATAGTCAATGATGGCACCAAGGTTTCAAAGAGACAAAAATAAGGAAGTCAGAAGGAAGAACAGATTTCCAGGGAAAGGAATTACAGTCATCCCTCCCACATGGTGAAGATTAGGGGCGCTGTTCCCCAAGATCTGGAAAATCCATGTAAAAAAATTTGGCCCTCCCTTCTGACCAGAGAAAAAGTATGACTCTTTTCTTTTTCTTTTATGGGGTGTTTGTAGTACCTTATTGTAAATTTGGGGTTAAGTGTGCATTTCTGAGTTTCTAAACTTTTTCTGTGTCCTCTCCTGGCCTTCGCCTGTCTGTGGCTTCTGCAAAACTCCCCCCAAACTCCATTGAATTTCTCATTCCAACCAGACCCAGAATAATATCAAAACTGTGATGGAGGAAGTCATGATGTGGAAAGAACTGTAATCTCACAGAATCACAAGATTTAGCATTAAAAGGGACCTTAGATGTCACATTAAGTTAGTGAGGTGACCACAAACATCAAGGTGGAAGCACCCATCAGGCAAATGGAGATAGGGATCTGGAATTCAGAACAAGATCAGAGCTTGGGTTATTCTCTATGCAAAGGAGGCAATATGGTATCTGGGAAAGAACACTGGGTGTGGAGTTAGAGAATTTGAATTCAAATCCCACCTCTGTGAAGCATTGAACCTCCAAGTCCCCATCTGTTAAAATGAGGGGAGAAGTTTGACTAGATGTCTTCTGTTGTCTTTTATAGCTTATGACTGGAGAGGGGAATGAATGGTGAACCCTAGAATTTTAAGAACTGGGTGTGAATCCTGCATCAAAGTTTTTAGTCATGTGACCCTAGACAAATCACTTTATCTCTTTGGATCACATTTGTAAAAATGAGGGGGTTGGATTTGACTAAACTCTGATTTCTTGCTCCTAAGGTAATGGAGGCAGAGTGAAGAAGAAAATGAAGAGAAGAGTACCAAAGACTACCAAGGACAGACCTGTAGGGAAACCCTCACCTTAGGGAGTCCAAAAGAAGGTCAGAAGCCAGCAGCAGAGGCAGAGGAGGAACAGAGAGACAGTATGGCAGGGAGTGAACCAGAGAGGATGATGAGTGTCTCTGAAGCCAAGAGAAGGCAGAAGGTTAAGAAGTTAGAGGAGGTGGTCAGTCAAGTCTCACAAACGGTCAATATGTCTGAGGGAGGGAAGAACTAAAGAAAGTCATGGAAGTTAGTGAGTAGGTCACTAACAAGCCTTGAAAGGTGGTCTCAGTAGTGCAATGATGCCAGAAGTCCCATTTCAAGGGACTGAAGAGGGGGATAATGTGGAAGGGATTTATCCAAGGTCACCTTGTGATACAATTGACATAATTGTCACTAGAATGAGTCTGGAAGACCTAAGTTTGAATTCTGTGGATGTCACTGACCCTTCCTGAGCATCAGTCTCCTCCTCTGTGAAACAGGGACAAAAATTTTGTAAGGTGGCACAGTGGATAGAGCACTTGGCCTGGAGTCAGGAAGTCCTGAGTTCAAATCCAGTCTCAAACACTTACTTGTTATGTGACACTGGGCAAGTCACTTAATTTGTCTCAATTTCCTCATCTCTGAAATGAGCTGGAGAAGAAAATGGCAAACCACTCCAGTATCTTTGCCAAGAAAATCCCAAACGGGATCACAAAGAGTCTGACCCTACTGACCAACAACCACAAAAACCTGTCTCTTGGGGTTGGTTGTGGAGAAAGATCTTGATAAACCAAAATCAATTAATCATAAATGAATTAGCATTTGTTGATTGTTGGTTCTGTGCCAGGCCCTGCTGGTGCAAAGGCAAAAAGGAGGCAGGCTTTGCCCTCAAAGAGCTTACGTACTATTGGAGGAGATAGCTAGTACATATATAAGCATATATTGAATAGATACAAAATAAATACAGAGATACAAGTTAAGATTTACTGTCTACTGAGACAGAAACTGTAATAAGCTCCTTATAAACTTTCTCTCATTTGATCCTCACCAATACTATTGTTGTTGCTATTGTTTATCCCCATTTTACAGATGAGGAAACTGAGGCAATCATGTCAATTGTATCACAAGGTGACCTTGGATAAGTCCCTTCCACATTAGTTACTTCAGTCCCTTGAAATGGGGCTTCTGGCATCATTGCACTACTGAGAACAACTTCTCAAGACTTGGGTTGATGAGGACATGATTGAGGATGTAGACCCAAAAGGACCACACCAATGTAACTATCAATAATATGTAAATAAGTCTTGACTGACCACACATGTTAAAACCAGTGGAAATGTGAGTTAGCATGGGTGGGGGGGCGCTTGAGGGGGTGAAGGGTAAAGTAAAAACATGAATTATGTAACCATGGAAAAATTTTCTAAAAATAAAAAATTAATAATTAAAAAAAAAGACTTGCCTAGATTAGCACAGCTACTGTTGGAGACTGGATTTGAATAATAATAGCCAATATTTATATAGTGCCTATTACATGCCAGGTATTGTGCTTAGCACTTTACGCTTATTATTTCATTTGATCCTTACAATAACCTGGGGAAGCAGGTGGTATTATTAGCCCTATTTGACAGATGGGGAAGCTGAGGAAGATAAAGTCACATAGCTAGTAAGGGGACGATTTGAGGGTGGATTTGAACTCAGATCTTCCTAGCTCTAGACTCAGGGCTCTATGTTCTCCAGCATCTAGCTGCCTCTAAATATACCATAGAAATAGGAGATGGTATTATGTATATAACTCTTTAAGGGCAGGAATTGTTTCACTTTATTTTTTAGATTTCCACTGCCTACTGCACATAGGTAGTTTCAGAAGTGGGATTGGAATACAGGTTTCTAACTCCAGGACCATTGTCCAATCACTGAACCATGCTACTTCCTACTAGAATAAGCAACATTCTGGAATCTTTCTCTACATAAGGCAGCTTAGGTGGAGTCCCCCACACCTGGAAGCTTTATCCAAACAAAAGCTAGAGAGGTCATTTGAGGCTTCTGCCATGTCCGAGATGCCACAGTTAACCATGGGCAGGTCTTTTAAAAGTGGAGACATTCATGGATACACTGTGGCACAATCGAATGTAATGGACTTCTCTACTAGCAGAAATGCCATGATCCAGGACAATTCTGAGGGACTTATGAGAAAGATGCTATCCACATCCAGAGAAAGAACTGTGGGAGCAGAAACACAGAAGAAAAACAACTGCTTGATCACGTGGGTCAATGGGGATATGATTGGGGATATAGACTCTAGACGATCACCTCAGGGCAAATGTTAATAATATGGAAATAGGTCTTGATCAATGACACATGTAAAACCCAGTGGAATTGCTCAATGGCTATGGGAGGGGGTAGGAGGAGGGGAGGGAAAGAACATGAATCATGTAACCATGGAAAATTTTTCTTAAATAATCAATAAAAATTTTAAAATAAAAAGTGGAGACATCCAATCAGCCTGATTCAGAATTTCAAATCTCTTTTCTTCAGTAATAGGTTATTTTTTAGCAGGGTTCTCTGAATAATTGTCACAATCATCCACTTCAGGCTGCCTGGGTAGGAAATTCAGTGCATCAGCTTGATAAAAACTTACCAAGGTTCACACTCAAGGCAACTAAACAAAGACTTTTTCTCCACAAATCTCAAGATGATGAAAAGTGGGAAAATGAATCAACCAGGGTAGTGTGATATAATGAGAAGAACCCACGACTAACTTCTGCCACTATCTACCTTTGTGTAAACATAAGCAGGCAAGATCTTGGTTTACCCATCTGTAAAATGAGAGGATGGGGACAGCTTAAAGGGACAGGAGATAGAGTTCCAGGTCTGGAGTCAGGAAGAGTGAGTTCAAATTTGGGAAACTGAGAAAGTTACTTTACCCTGTTTGCCTCAGTTTCCTCATATGTAAAATGAGCTGGAGAAGGAAATGGCAAGTCATCCTAGTAGCTTTGTCAAGAAAAAATCCAAATGAGATTGTGAAGTCTGAAACAACTCAGCCCAAAAAAAATGAGATTATTAGGCTAGATGGTCTCCAAAGTCCCTCCCAGCCCAGATGTCTTATGTTCTATGTCTTAAGTTCCTTCTAGTCATATTCTAAGATCTCTCTCTGCTTCAGTACTCTGTACTCTACATTCTCACTCCAAGGTCTCACTTAGCTCTGATGTGCTTTGCTCTAGAATGGGCAGTCTAGATCCCCTTTCAGGTCTGACAGTCTACAAATTGATGATAATAATATCCTTACATTTACAGAGATCTTTGGATTTTACAAAGTATGTTACATAGTAATACCTCAATGAAGAAGGCAGCAACATAGCATACAGTGGATAGAATGTGAGTCTTGAAATCAGCAAAACTGGAGTTCGAATACTGGCTAAGACATATCTAACCCTGGGCAAGTCACTTAACTTCTTCCTGCCTCAGTTTCCTCATCTATAAAATGGGATTAATAAAAGCATCTACCTCATAGGGTCACTTTGAGAATAAAATGAGTTAATAAATACAAAATGTTTTGTAAACCTGAAAGTACAATACAATCAATATTATTATTATTATTTGATCAATAAGTTGCTTAGTTAAAATAATAACAAACTACCAGTTTGACTAGATCAATACATAGATGTACACATGTGTACATCACATGCAATTTATTGATTTAGCTGTGTGTTGACTGAACTTTTAAGTCATTTCTACAGAAGGAACCAATAGGAATAATCCAATTTTAGATGGATAACAATTCCTAATGCTATAGAATTTGTCACCAGGTCAGCAAATATTGATTTAGCACTTCCTACATTCCAGACATTGAGCTAAGAAGCCCTGAAGATACAAAGAAAGGGAAATACATGGTCCCTGCCTCCAAGGAGTTTCCTGTCTAACAAGGGAAACAATAACTAAATACATACAAAAATAGACCCAGGGTAAATGGCAGAGGGAAGCCACTAACAGTGGGAAGGACCAGGACATGCCTCTTGCAGAAAGATAGGATTTGAGCTGAATCCTGAAGGGAAGCCAGGAGGCAGCGGTGGGGAGGAGAGAGAACATTCCAGGTAAGGAGGACAACCAGAAAAAATGGTGGGGAGTCATGAGATGCTGCGTCCTGTTTGAAGAAATGCTAAGAGTGAATGTAGAACCTAGAGTGGATGTAGGGAGTCATGGGTAAGAAGACTGGAAAGGTGGCTCTTTATCATTCTAAACTTTGCCTATAGGAAAGGAAAGAGGCTGAAGACCAAAAGAAGACCAGACAAGCAGGACAGCTTTGAAAGCTGTAGGTGGAGATATGCGTGTGTATGTGTATGTGTGTGTGTGTGTTTGTATATATATCTACAAAATATAAATAATGCATAATATGTAAATATATTTATAAATGTATAAATAATACATGAAAATAAATTAAATACATGAATAACTGCAAATGTATGAATAATATATAATATTTAAACTATATTTATATATATATTTTTTAAACAGGTCATACATAATAGAAAACCTGCAGTTTCATGTATTTGGGGGCAGCTATGTGACACCCTGGATTGAGTGCTGGGCCTGAAGTCAGGACATACCTAAGTTTAAATCTACCCTCAGATATTGATTAGCTGTGTAAGCCCAGGCCAAGTCACGTAAGCCATTTACCTCAGTTTCTTGATCTGTAAAATAAAGATAATAATAGTCCTTGCCTCCTAGAATTGTAGCGAGGACCAAATGAGATCTTATTGGCCCATAGTAAGCACAAGAAAAACATTAGCTATAATTATTATTATTACTGTAGCACTTAGCCCAGTGCCTACATATCAGAAGTGCTATGTAAATGACATTTTTATTCCAGTCTTAGAGAATGACATTTACATATACGTAGTAGAATTGGGGGAAAAAGGACTAATAATAATAGATAAGATTTTAAAACTCCTAGGTGCAGCTAGGTAGCTCATGGATTGAGAGCCAGACCAGCAGACAGAAAGTCCTGGGTTCAATTTTGGCCTTAGATATTTCCTAGCTGTGTGACCCTGGGCAAGTCACTTAACCCCCAGTTGCCTGGCCCTTACTGCTCTTCTGCCTTGGAACTGATAGTTTCAGTTCTAAGACAGAAGGAAATGGTGGTGGTGGTGGTGGTGGTGGTGGTGGTTTTAACCCTCTTTCCTTATAAAAATCCTCTTAGGGAGATAATATAACATTTGGGGGATTTTTTTTTTACATTTTTGTTTTCTTGGATCAGATCTGTGAGTTTGACACTATAGGAAGTTCCTGGCAAGAAACTCCTTCTACTGATGTAGATAAGTACCTGTTCAGATAGTGGATTTTTTAAATCTACTTTAAAAGGAAGGAGATGGACAAAGAAGAGAAACGTGTTCAAGGTCATACCAGCTAGGAAGTGCCAAAAGATGGTGTTTTGGAAGGATTGTTGGATGAGGAGTCAGAGATCTTGAGTTCAAATTTTGACAATGCACCTTGCCACCTTTGTGTACTTATATAAATGGTTTCTTTTCTCTGGGCCTAAGGTTTCTCCTCTATAAAATGAGAGGATTCTAGCAGATAATTTCTAAGCTCCCTTCCAGACCTAAAGCTGAAAATCTTCTTTGCCCAAAAGAAATAATAATAATAATAAAATTCCTCATTTGGTGAGTCATTCAAACCCTTGAATCTTATTTGCCAAAAGGGTTCAGAGGATAACAGCTGACCCCGGGAAACCCTGATTAATCAATATTTAGGGTAACAGGGTGCCCAGAAAATAACTCACTTGGTACAATTGCTATTTATTTATTTACTAAAATGTTGCTCTGGATTTTATAGGCACTCAGGAGCATGGGGACTCTCATCCAGCATGATTTTATTCAGGGCCATCAGGGGATAAAATCAAGTGGAGATATGGAAGAAAAACGGCCCCATGAACCCTCTAAAGCAATTGTAAAAACCCAGGAAATCAATAATTTGATAATTACTCTGAGCTCACTGACCTCTGTTTAAAATACAGGGAGCGCTCAGCGAGTACCTTGCAGGTCAGAGCCATGGCATAGCCCACATCCTGGAAACTTCTACTTGTCGTTATTTTATTTGAGTTTTTAAGTCACAGACTTGAGTGCACTGTCTGGGTCCTGTAAGGACAGACCTGCCTCTTTTCTTCTTCCTCATCTTAAAAGGACAACAAGTCCAGGTTCATCCAAACATAGCATCATGCTAGACTGTGGGGGATCTGGGAGTTCATCAAGTCCAACTCCTTCATTTTACATAAGGGGAAAATGAGGCAAAAAGGGAGAATAAATTTTACTTTAATCCACAATCAGTTTCTTGTTAGTAACAGAGATGGAGCCAGAGCCTATGTAATTCCCACATCATTGATTTGTCTTTTAATAATACCAGGGTTCTTATTTATGCATTTCATAGGACAATAGAAGTAACTTTAGAGTTTATTTAGCCCAGCCATATCATTTTAAGGTAAATCACAGCCTAGAAAAATCATGTGACTTATCCAAGGTCATACAGAGAGTTAAGTAGAGAGCTGAGATTAAAACTCAAGTCCTTAGACCCCAAAGACAGTCAACTCTGCCATTTACTAACTATTAACCTTGAGCAAGTCCTTTACTTTTCTGAGCCTCAGTTTTTCTATTTGTAAAGAAAAGTTAGATTAGATGAGCTCTAAAACCCCTCCAGGCTCTAAACTCTGAGCCTATAACTCCCAGTTCAAATACCTTCCCACTCCTTCACAAGAAAGATTTGGATGAATGAATGAATGAATGAATGAATGAGTTGGTTAATTATCTGACCCCTGTGGGATCAGAGACCAGTGCCAGCCTGCCTGATTCCTGTTACAAAGAGTGGATCTAGGTGGCTTTGTGGCTCTTTCCATCTGAACAGCCATTCGATCATGCCCACATGCCAAGCCCAAATAAATAAATTAAGAAAACCAGAGAGAAGGAGCAGCCTAAGCTCCCCATCCCTTAAAGGACAATTTTTAAGCATGAAAAATGGCAGCAGCTGGATTGTTCTGGAACCTGCTGCCGTGCGGGCATCAATGCCTTCTCCCTGCATAGTAATGTGTCTTTAAAAAAAAAAAAAGGAAGAAGAAGAAGGCACTGATATATGTTACAAGAAGTGTATCTCTTTCCCCGAGACAGAACATTTTAATTTCCCGACACCTTTTAGTGATTGCTTCAATTTCCGAAGATTTTGATAAAATCATGTGCTTTAAGAGCAGTAGGATTGAATACTGGGCTCTAGCAGGAACACTTTAATGAAATGCTCTGGTTCTGTACTGTTTCATTTGACATAACCTAGCTCCGAGGTCTAATAAACGCTGTGTGATAAATGTTGGAGCCGCGATTGTAAAAATATACTTGTAATTGGGTTAATATGCCTTAAAATACTACCCATCAGTTATCTTTCTCCTTTCTTTTCTGAGCCTCATATGGGAATCAGCTGTAGCCTCACAGGGCAGTCTCCTTTTTTCTCCACCACCCCCCCCTTCTTCATTCTCTCTCCCCCACCCTGTTTGCTTCCTTTTTTTCCCCAGTGATGCACTCTATCTCTCTCCCTGAGATTACAAAGCTTAGTCACAGAATTTACAGCTGGGAGGGACCTTCAAGACCATCTGAGCCAGTCCCCTGTCATGTTATGGTGAAATGATCTAACACTCTCGGGTTGAACCCACTGAAAGCCAGAGGACCCAAGGATTTAGAACTGGGCAGGACCTCAGAATCCATCTAATCCAACCCCCACATTTAACAGAGAAGGGAAAAAAAACCAAGACCCATAGAGATGTGTTTACCTGAACTTACACAGCTAGGAAATGGCAAAGTCGAGGTCTAATCTAGAACCTCTCATTCCCTTTCCAGAGTTTTCTTCACTCTGCATTCATTTCTCTATCTTGAGGCCACCAATGGTTTGATGCAATGCCTGCTCAGATAAGGATGGATATCAGACCGTCCAGACCTGTTCCAAGGAAAAGGAAATTGTTCAGGCTGACACACTAGCCTTCAGTCCCACCCTTGGACAGAGAATTGAGAAATACTCAGCGTGGTGGGGTTGTGGGAAAAATTCTGAATTTTTAAGAGTTATGGATTCCTAGTATTTGGAGCTTGAAGGAACTTTAAAGATAGCTAAAGCCTACCCTCTTTTTACAGAGGAAGAAACTGAGTTCCAGAGAGGAAAATGGACATGTCTCAAATCATGGAACCAAAGATTTAAAAGTGAAAGAGACCTTAGAGGTCAACTAGTCCAACCCAATATTTGTGGAGGGAGAAACAAAGGCCCATAATACCTGTGTGACCTTGGGTAAGCTAAGTAACTTGTCCGTGGTCAAAAAGGTAGTAAGTGGTGGAGACAGGATTTGAACTTATGTCCTCTGACTCTAAATCCAGTGTTCTTTTCACTTAGCCACACCTCCTGGAATATCATACATCTTTGGACTCAATCAAGATTTTTCCTGACGGTGGTCAGGAGGGGGCTCTGGGCATGACCACAAACTACAGCTCACTGGAAAAGGACTCCATTAATTGTCCTGTTGCCTGAAATATATATAAAATATATCCATTGTGTATGTGTATGCATAGATGAACATGAGATCACTGTATGCTATGCAAAGGGACGAATGAAAGCTCCCAGAAAGGACAACAACATATGCCAACTATATCCATCCTCTGCTGGAATCTTTCCTCCTCATCTTTTATCCATCATGCATGAGAGGTCCATGTGGAATAGGAAATGGTACTCATGCATATCCAAAAATAAGAAATTACCCAGAAGAGAGAAGAAAATTATAGGTTGAAAGTCAATGAAAGGTATGGTGAGATAACATTCTCTAACCCTGGACCATAGATATTCAGGAATAGACCTACTGTCTTTAGTGGCACATCAGTATGTGGGCCATCTTCGTGAACAGCCCAATGGAAGCAACTAAATTTAACATGGGTTAAGGAGACACAAAGGGCAAAAATTGTCACTCAAGGATGATCTGGGGCATTCCTTCCTAGAGAGATTTTAAAATCAATCCATCTTCCTATCAGGCGTATGGTTTGGAGCTTCCTGCAAAATGATGGAAGATGACAACAATGGCGGTCATTTCTCTAGTGCATTAAAGTTGACAAAATATTCTGTCACACTGGCCTAGTGAAATAAGGAAAGTAGATTATTGTTGTGACCATTTTATAGATTATAGGATCTCAAACTGGAAGGAAAGGCATAGAATAATAGGACAAGATCTTGGAGGACATTTAAGCCAACCCCTACCTGAAAGAAAAAAAAATCTCCCTCAGCAACCTAACTGAAAAGAGTCATCCTAGCTCCATTTAAAGACCTAATGTGATAGGAACGGGTCTTGGGAGATTGGAACTTGCTGCCTCCAGCCAAAGGACATTCTGCTTTTGAATAGCTCTAATTATTAAGAACTTTTCCCTTTTGCTTCCCTTTTTACAATTTCTACCTATTATTCCTAAATTCTGTTCTCTGGAATCAAGAAGACTTAGCAGATAGAGAGCCAAACTTGGAGCCAATAAGACTTGAGTTCAAATTCTGCCTCAGATTTTTCCTAGCTATGTGACCCTGGGTAATTTACTTAACCCCCTGCCTGCCTTAGTTTCCTCAGCTGTACAATCGGATAATAATAGTACCTACCTCCAGAATTGTTGTGAGAATAAAATGAAATAATATTTATAAAATACTTTGTAAACCTATGTAAAAATTAGCTAGTTCTAATCCCTCTTCTACATCATATACATTCAAATACTTAAAGGCAACTGTCATGTCTCCCCAAGTGTCCTCTTCCCCAGGCAGTTTGTATAACTGATCCACATATGTCCTTTCACCATTCTGCTCACCTTCTGATTATTCTCCACTTAGACTGTGAGCTACTTGAGAACAAGGACTGTCTTTTGCCTTTTTTTTGTATCCCTAGCATTAGCAAAATACCTGGCACATAGTAGGTGCTTAATATCTGTTTATTGATCAACCAACTACTTGTGAAATTGATTCTTTGAACCCAAGTGTAAAGACTTTTACCTTTGTCTGTATTAAATTTCATTTGATCAGATTCAACTGGATACTCGAGCCTGTCAAGATCTTTGGAACCTGAATATCCTACAGTGTATTAGTTATCCCTCCCAACTTTGTATGATCCACAAACTGATAAGGCCACCATCTCTGTCTTCATCCAAGTCTTTGACAAGATTTTTAAGATGCCATCAGTATAGAGCCCTGGGGTATTCTGTCAGAGACCTCCTTCCCAGTAATGGGCACTCTTTAATACTATCTCATTAACTAGTTTTCAGACCACCTCATTATACTAGTATCTAGCTCAAACAGTTTTCCTCCACATCCACAAGAATAACACAAGAGATTTGGCCAGATGTTTTACTCTAAATTCTAGCTGCTCTAAATCCTCTGGTTGATAAGCTATTTAACACCTGATCAAATGACCTTGTCAAAAAAAAAAAGAAATGAGATCCCCTTGCATGAATTGCTCTTGATGAAGCCAAGTAGATGGACTTTTTGTGATCCTTTCTTTCTTTGCAGAATATTCACTCACTAATCTTTTAATAATGCATTATAGGGAGCCCCTAGGTGACTCAGTGATTGAGAGCCAAGTATAGAGATGGGAGGTCCTGGGTTCAAATCAGGCCTCAGACACTTCCTCACTGTGTGCCTCTGAGCAAGTCACTTAATCCCCATTGCCTAGCTCTTACTGCTCTTCACTCTTGGAACCAATACACAATTGATTTTAAGAGAGAAGATAAGGGTTTAAGGTAATAATAATAATAATAATACATTATAGAATTTTGCCAGAAACCAAAGTCAAGCTAACCACCCTATAGTCCCAATCTATTTTTACAGGGAAGAAAATTATGGTCCAGGAAAAAAATAATAAGGTTCTCTTCCTCTCTATGCTCCAACTAAATTGCAAGCTACCTGATAACAAGGTCTTTGTCATATCTCTGCTAATTTCTGGATTGTAAATCCTGATGGTAAGCCCAGTGTGTTGGACACAGTTTGTGTTGAGAAAACATTTTTTTAATTGAATTGAACTATGGAAGTCAAACAGTGAGTAATTTTTGTTATACAGTTATGTCAGTAGTATCTGACTCTTCATGATTCCATTTGGGATTTTCTTGGCAAAGATACTGAAGTGGTTTCCTTCTCCAGTTCATTTTATAGCTGAGGAAACTGATACAAACAGGGCTAAATGACTTGTCCAAGGTCACACAGCTAGTAAATGTCTGAGGCTGGTTTTGAGCTCATGAAGATGAATCTTCTTGATTCCAAGTTTAGTGCTCTATCCTACCTGTCGCAATGACGACGACGACAGAGAACTCACACTATGAGTAATAAAGGAAAGTTATTATAAGTCAGGCTTCACCTCAACACAAGGAAGTACTTTCAACAATAGAATGCCTTAAGATGTAGTAAGTTCTCTATCAAACTGGAGGTGTTCAAGTAGAATTCACATGGCTTTCCTTAGGGAAATGTCATCGGAAGAAATTCATGTTTCATGTAGAAGTTTGAACTGGATGGCCCTTTCAACTGGGAAATGCCATAACTCCTAACCATCCTTTAAAGCCCCATTCAAATGTCTAATAAGCTGTCCTTAATTCCCCCAGTGGTGATGATGGTCCCCTCCCAAACTTCACATAGCCTTGACATTACAGTTCTCTACTATACTAGTCATATACTATTTTGAGTCATAACATTCTTTGGTGGTATTATATCCCCTTAATAGCCTGTAAGTTCCATGAGGGCAGGGACCAGGTCTAATTACTCATCTACCCCAGATACTAGCCTCAAGGTTTATAGACAGTAGGTGATTAATGAATGTTTATTATCATGTCCTGAATTGTACTGCACTGTGTTATATTATATTGTATGATTCCAGACAGGGTAGAAATGACTAAAAAAAATCTATTTGACCAAAATCTCTAATTAAAATAGCTGGCATTTATTCACAAAGCAGTTCTCTTCCATTTTCTCCTTTGGTACTCACAGCAGCCTAGAAAGAAAAGGAAAGACAGGGGAAGGAAAGGAAGGATGGAGGGAGAGAGGGAAAAGGGAAAGGAGAGAGTACACATTTTATTCATCATTTGTAGAGCAGGAAAATGATGTCCAGAGGAGAAGCTCCATGACCCACATCACAAACCCAATAAATGATAGGGCCAAGACTCAACCCAAGTACCCTGACTTAACTCAAGCCTCTTTCCACCCACCACCCCACTGTCTACTAGACATGAAAGGAAAGGAGAGGAAAAATCATTTACTCATTAACCCAGACATTATCAACTGAGCTCCAGCCTAGTGTGGTGGGAAGAGTTTTGCATGAAGGCAGAACACTTACCTAGGTTTAAAACCTACTTCTGCCTCTTTCTGCCCATGTGATGTTGGGCTAATCACTTTACTGCTTGGGGGCCCTCAGACTACATGTCCCCTGTAGCTATGAATGTATAATTAATTGATATAGAAATTGAAGGAATTTAGGAAGATCATATATTCTGACTTCTCATTTACACTGGAGGAAACAGAGAGGCGAAGAGACTTTCTCAAGGTCATACAGAGCTATGATTTCAATCCAAATTTTATTCCAAATCAGGCTATCTTCTCATAATTGAGAATTGGAAATTCTCTAATTGGAAAAAAGATACTTCAGTGCTTCAAGAAATAAACTATTTCAATTTTCCTCCGGCCAAAGAGGCAGAGAAAAGTAGGGAACAGGGACAATGTTCTGTTATAGTTGAGTCCTTCTACACTGACCAAGTCCAGTGAACTTGATCTGTCTCTAATAGTTCACTTGGCAAAAGGCTAGTTGGAAATTTCATCCAACTACAGTTTGTGAATTCAGCCCAATATGTCTGTATATGGAGGGGGAAAAGAGAGGAGAGGGGGGAATTAGATAAAAGATAGACAGATAGATAGATAGATAGATAGATAGATAGATAGATAGATAGATAGATAGATAGATAGATAGAAATAGACAATTTAGATAAATGTTAGAGGGAGAGAGATTCGATAAACATTTAGCTAGATGATAGAGATGGATATAGATAAATGTTGGATACA
>NC_058135.1:223907752-223946739 GCF_016433145.1 Gracilinanus agilis | reverse complement strand
GGAGGGAGGGGAGGGGGGAGGGGAGGGGGAAAGGGAGAGAAGGAAATGGAAGAGGAGAGTTGGCTTCACAGTCAAGAAGACTTACAGATTAGCACTTTTTGAAGATATAATTATATAAAATATGGTCAATGGTTTCAGCCCAAAGGAAATGTGTTGTGTGAATTCTAATACTACAGTCGCTTCCTGAGTTGTTGGCACTAATCAGTGCCTAGATATAGATCCTGCCCCTGGCACATACTGGCTTTGTGACCCTGGGAGAGTCACTTAAGATCTCAGTGTCCCCAGGCTCTAAATTGCAGAACAGTTACTGATCACATTGGCAGAAAAAGTTTCCTTATTGGCATTCCTAGCCCAATAAAGGCACAGGTGAACAATTAGTAGTCATATTAGTCATTAAGAATCACAAACTCTGAAGTTATGTGAATGAAAACTATTATTATGAATAACTATAAAGAATTCAAATACTTTTCTATAGCAGATGACATCTTCAGAGCTCCACAACTAACTGAAAGGCAGAAAGAAGATAAAAATCTCACAATGTTTTTTGTTGTTGTTGATTATAAAAAAGCATTTAGCCCAGTAAAGCAAGACAAGACCTTTGAGGAGCTTCTCCAGTGAGGTTCATCCCCTGCACAGGTCAAAATCATACAGGATTTCTTGATAGATACAACTGCAAGGGCATCACTGTTTAGTGACCTTCTCTGATTGTGTCAGAAGAGACAGGCAAGACAAGATACCCAAAGTATGGACCAACATTATGGAAGATGTCCAAATGGAAATGGGTGAGGTCCTCCAAGTACTCCTGTTTGCAGATGGCATTGTGCTGATCATATTCAGTCCCAGAATTTGAGGACTCTTCTTCCTCAGTAAGATCCATAGTCATTTAAAAGAAGTCCATCAGCTTAGCAGTCCCCACATGAAAAAAATGGATGGTAAATATCCAGAGTAGGAGTTGCAGTTGAATAGACAGTCCATAAAGCTGATTATATTTGTGATCACATACAAATTTATGTTTTATAACAGTTTTTAGGAGAGTGGGAAGGGCTTATAAAGCCTTAAAATATATATAAATAATAAAATAAATATAGCACTGCTACTTCACGGATTTTCACCTATTGCAAGGGTCTCTGGAATGTAACTCCCGCAATAGGTGAGGGATCACTGTATATTTGCATATATTAATATCTTGGTATAAGTATGTACAAGTTTAGATACATAATATATATCTGTATCTATTTATGTGCCCTGTGTAAATATGTTACTATATATCATTTATATATAATATTATATATGTGTATATTATATATACATATATATATACACTAAAGATTGCAGATGGGCAACAAACAGATCTGAACTGAACCAGAGAAAGAAATCTATGTGACTATGAATCATGGGATACCCCAGACTCAAAACTGTGATCATCCAGAGGATCTTGGAGAGGCACAAGGAGGGAAGAAGAGACAGGGATGGTGTAAATAGGTTAAAGTCACTTGGCCAAGATGAACTCCAATGGCCAGTATTGAAAGAACAAGTGGGAGAGACAGTAGATGTGATCCTTGAAAGATTGAGGAGAATGGGGGCAATGTCTCCAGAGTGGAGGACAAATACCCCAATTTTAAAAGGGAAAGGGGAGAACAGAATTTACAAATTGTAGGCCAGTGGGTTTGACTTCAATTCTTGTGGAAAATCAAGAAAGAATAATTAAAGAGATGGTTAATAAACATCTAGAAGGGGAAATGGTGATTACAAAGAGCCAGCATGGTTTCATCAAGAATGGGTCGTGCTAGACTCATTTTGTTTCCTTTTTTAACAGGTTATGAAATGAATAGACCAGAAAAAGGCTGTAGATAGAGTTTAGGTAGACTTTAACCAAGCATTTGGTAGCTTAATTCATACTAGTCTTGCAGAGAAGATAGAAAATTATGGATTAGGGGATAATACAAAGTCTGGAAATGAACTGGAAACCACTAGAATGACTGGGTTCCAAGAATAGTTGCTAATGATTTATAATCAAGTTGGTTTCCAGTACAAGGTGTCAGGGATCTGCACATGGCCTTGGCCTGTTTTTCAGTTTTATCAATGATCTAGTTAATGATATAGATGGTATACTCAGCAAATTTCCAAGTAAAACAAAGCCAAAGTAAGGATCCAAAAAGATCCTGACTGAGGGACCTATGAGAAAGAATGCTATCTATATCCAGAGAAAGAACCGTGGGAGCAGAAATACAGAAGAGAAACAACTCCTTGATCACATGGGTAGGTGGGGATAGGATTGGGGATATAGACAGCAATCACCCTAGTGCAAATATTAATAATATGGAAATAGGTCTGGATCAATGACACATGTAAAAACCCAGTGGAATTGTGCATCGGCTATAGGAGGGGGGTGAGAGGAGAGGAGGGAAAGAACATGAATCATGTAACCACGGAAAAATATTCTAAATTAATCAATAAAAAAATTTTTTAAGATCATGACAGTTCAGAGTTTGGGGATGAATTTTGCAAGATAAAATTAAGTTAAGATAAATACAAAGTCTTATACTCTAGATATATAAAATCAACTCTACAAATACAAGATTTGAGAGAGGCATGGCTTGACAACAGTTTTTAAAAGATCCGAGAGTTTTAGAGGGCAGCAAGCTCATCATGGTGGAACAATGGATAGAGCACAGGGTCTGGATTCAGGAAGACCTGAGTTCAAATCTGGCCTCAGGCATTTACCAACTCTGTGACCCTAGACAAGACATTTAATTCTGTCTGCCTCAATTTCCTCCTCTGTAAAATGAGCTGGAGAAGTAAAGGGCAAACCAGGCCGGTATCTTTGCCATAAAAACTCTAAATGGGGTCACAAAGAGTGAAACACAACAGAAATGGCTGGACGGCCACTATCCACTACACCATGACTGCTTATTATGATTTTTATTATTGGTTTTGTTTTATTGTTAATACAGTATTATATATGTTAGTAAGTCAATTTAATAATAATAGTAAACTGTTCAGTATCCCACAAATGTGGATTGTTATTATTAACCAACTTCAGCCACGTGGCATCTCTTCTGAGCACCTTCATGTCCTCCCTCCTGGTCACCTAGAGTCCACCCCAAGGTCCCTCCATTCTAACAGGTGAACTTTCATGTCATCCTTCAAAGCTTGCTTCCTTGTCATCACATCCACGGCTATTCACGCTCGTGCCCAGTATACGACAAGAGACAGTAAATGCTCCGTCTGTCTGTCTTAATAAGTGGTGAAGACTTCACACAGACTATTACTAATAAACTAGGAGGCCCCCTATGAGTGGAGCCATGGATATTATTCATAATAATGTCGGAGATCGTGAATATTGATTCAGATAAAGGAAAGTCCGGAAGACCCCCCCAGCTTTGCCCTGAGAAGTCGCCTCGCCCCAGGATTGGATTTACCGAGTGTCTCCCAGTGTCCAGCCGTGATCTCGGCGATCGCTCCTACCTGCAGTCACTCACGTTGGGAGGGAAAGTTTTCCATCGCATATTACACACTAGAGCAGGCACCAGATTGCTGCAGATTACCCCGACATCCCGGGCCAGTCTGAGAGCAGTAATATCTTCATGTTGGCTGTCAGGAGCCGTCAACCCCACTGACCAACAGGGAAGGCCAGGCAGCCTGCATTACTCAATCAACTCTAAGTGTTATAAATACTGAGGCCATAAAAAAGTACAATGTAATGATCGCTTAAACAAACCCAATTCATCATCCGCGCTGCTCACACATCATTTCCCGCAGGCTGACCGACCGGTCGGCCAGCCAACCAGCCAGCAGCTGGGGAACCAGGGCTACTTTCCCCCTACATTTTTCTTCGTCAGTCTGAATTTCGGCCACTAACCTCCGTCCCCTTCGGACAGAGGGGATCTGCCGGCAGGAGGGGGTCAGGGGAATTCCCCTTTTCATATGAATAATCTTATTACAGATATAGTTGGTCTATGTGGTCAAAAGAGGATTCTGATTATTCTAGAGAATCATAGACTCTCTGACCTGGAAGGGAACTTAGAAGATGGGACTCAGAATGTTAGAAAATCAGAGCTGGACAGAACTCTAGAATATGGGACGTGAGAGCCTAACAGGATGTTAGACTTTGCAACACAGGACATGGAATGCCCAAACTGGAAGGAATCTTAGAGCAGAGATTGTCAGAGCAAGAAGGAATTCTGAAAAAGAGGACATAGAATGTCAGGGCTTAAAAGGACCGAAGAGCGTAGAATTTATTCTTAGAGCATTGAACGTGAAATGTTAGAACCGAAGAGACCTTTGAACATAGAATGTCCAAACTAGTGGAGACCTTAGAAAATAGAACGTGGAATGATTGAATTGAAAAGGGACTTAGAAAATAGGGAAGAGCATTAAAGCGAGAACATGGAACACAGAATCTTAGACCTGGGAGGAATCTTAAAGGCTACCTAGTTTGCCTTCTTATTTTACAGGAATGGAAAAACCAATTGTCACAAGGAAACACATCCCACCATTGGCCAAAAACCCATTGCAAGAGCCACAGAAGCGGCATCTCCTTACTCCAAGCACTGGAGCCAATAGATTATCTCACTAACTGTTAGATATGTGACCTAAAATGAGAGCCTTGGCAGGCTGGTTTGCCTGATTTTCTTTTTTTTTTCTTTTTTTTTTAGACATTTATTAATATTTGTTTTTAATCTGTTTACATACTTTATGCCCCTACTTTCCCCTTCACCCCCCGCTCTCCCCCCACCCATGGCCGACACACATTTCCACTGGTTATAACAAGTGTCCTTGTTCAGGGTCTATTTCCCATTCACGTCCGCCTCAGTCCATGCATTCAAGCAATTGTTTATCTTATATGTTTCCTCTCCTGCAGTTCTTCCTCTGAATGTGGGTAGCATCTTTACTGGTTTGCCTGATTTTCTAAAAAAAAAAAAATAATAAACTTTACCTTCCATCTTAGAATCAATACCAAGTGTTGGCTCCAAGGCAAAAGAGTGGTAAGGGCTAAGCAACTGGAGTTAAGTGACTTACCCAGAGTCACACAACTAGGAAGTATTTGAGACCACATTTGAATCTAGGACCTCCCATCTCTGGGCCACCTACATGCCCCTTTTAAGAAGATATTAAATGAGGGGGCAGCTGGGTAGCTCAGTGGATTGAGAGCCAGGCCTAGAGACGGGAGGTCCTAGGTTCAAATCTGGCCTCAGACACTTCCTAGCTGTGTGACCCTGGGCAAGTCACTTGACCCCCATTGCCTACCCTTACCACTCTTCTGCCTTGGAGCCATTACACAGTATTGACTCCAAGACAGAAGGTAAGGGTTTTAAAAAAAAGAAAAAAAAAGATATTAAATGGACTTTGCTACTACAAGACAGTCCCAAAGGACTTATGAGAAAGTGCGCTATCCACATGGAGAGAAAAAAACTGTGAGAGTAGAAACACAGAAGAAAAACATATGACTTATCATTTGCTTATATGAGTATGATTTGGAGTTTTGGTTTTAAAAGACTGCTGTACTGCAAAAATGAATAACATGGAAATAGGTATAACCTATATATATATATATAATCCAGTAGAAGGGCTTATTGGCTCCAGGAGTGGGGAGGGAAGAGGGGAGGGAAAGAAAACAAAATAAGTAAACAGGAGAAAAAAATTTTAAATAATAATAAAAAGGGGCAGCTGGGTAGCTCAGTGGATTGAGAGTCAGGCCTAGAGACAGGAGGTCCTAGGTTCAAATCCGACCTCAGACACTTCCCAGCTGTGTGACCCTGGGCAAGTCACTTGACCCCCATTGCCCACCCTTACCACTCTTCCACCTAGGAGCCAATACACAGAAGTTAAGGGTTAAAATAAATAAATAAATAAATTTTAATAATAAAACTTTAATTAAAAAAATTAAAAGATACAAAATGTAAAATTCCTCCAGCTGGGGGCTTGCTTCAGTCACTTTTCTCAAAAACCACTCAACACACATGTAAAACCCAGTGGAACTGTGCAATGGCTACAGGAGAGGGATGAGAGGAGGAGAGGGAAATAACAGGAATCATATAACCCTGGGAAAATATTCAAAATTAATTAAATAAATAAATGAACCTTTTAAAAAGTCGACAACAAATCCAATTATTCAGCTCGGATGGGACATACTCTCTCATCATTAGAGACTGTCATTTAATTGAATTTTTCACCAAGCCCCAGCCCTCAACTCCCCAACCCAAGCCAAGTTTCTAGAAAAAAATTCCAAGATTCTTTTTATTATTTTTTTTTCCAAATGAGAATTCAGCAGGCAGGAATTTAATAGCCAGGATCATAAAATCATGGTTTTTGAACTGGAAAGGACCTGAAGGTTAGAGGCTATTTAGTTCATCTCCTCCCCATCTATTCTGTAAAGTAACTGGCACCACTGGGATCTGAACCATGGTCCTCTGACTCAACATCCAGAACACCTTCCATTGAAACATGAAACTCAACAGCATTTATTGTGTGCCTAATGTATGCCAGGCATTGTGCCAGGTCCTGGGAATATGTGAACATGAAAGCAGAGCGTGCCCTTGAGAACCTTAGAGAGAAACCAGTATGTGTGTTCAGAAGAACAAAGTCCTTGTGGAGCTAAGTGGAGGAGGAGGCTACCCAGAGGTCTTGTGTGATGGGTGCCATTTCACCTGAGCCTCAAATGGGTCTAGATTCCAAGAAGCAGAAGTAAGAAGGGAGAGCTGTCCAGGCATGAGGACTGGTGTGTCCAAAGGGAGAGGAGTGGCTCTGGACTGTTGTATAAAGGAAACAGAAAGTAGGATGGGGAGTCAGCTAATGAGCCTGGAAAGCAGTCTGGAGGTAGATGGGAAATGCCAAACAGAAGAGTTATTGATTTCAGGCTATGGACCATAGAGAACCACTGAAATTTGTCACATGGACTAAGGTTGGAGTCAGAGTCAGTATTTGGGTTAGCTTGAAGTACTGGGAAACTACTACAGGTTTCTCATCAGTAAAATGAGGGATCTGGGACTAGATGAGGGGCTCTTTACCTTTTCTGTGTGATAGACCCCTTTGCCCATCTCGTGAGCCAATATATAGACCCTTTCTTAGATTTTTAAATGTTTAGAATTTTTAAAAAGGATTATAAAGGAAACCAATCATATTGAAATAGTTAATTGTTAAACTAATTTTAATTAATTAAATTAATTAAATTTTAAAATTTTAAATTAATTTTTAAACTAAATTTTTTTAACTAATTCATGAGCTCCAGGTTAAGAACCTCTGAAATCCCTTCCAGTTCCAAAATGTCATGAGTCTATGAACTATGTGTTGTACATCCCCCAACACCTAGCATAGAGCCTTTCACATAGTATGGCTACAGATAGGTGACATAGGAGATAGAATGTGGGCCTGGAGGCAGGAAGACTCAAGTTGAAATTTGTCATCACATTTACTAGCTTCTTAAATCTGGGCAGATCACTTAAACTCTTTGCCTCCATTTCCTCATCCATAAAATGGGAGGAGGGCAGCCAGATGGGGCAGTGGATAGAGCTTTGATCTGAAGTCAGGAAGATGTGTCTTCCTGAGGTCAAATTTGGTCTCAGATACTTACTAGTTGTGTGACCCTAAGAAAGTCACTTGCCTCAGTTTCCTCATTTGCAAAATGAGCTACAGACATGTAAAACTCAGTGGAATTGTGCATCAACTACAGGAGAGGGAGGGAAAGAACATGAATCTTGTAACCATGTAAAACTATTCTTAATTAATTAATTAATTAGACTTGCACAAATTTTAAAAATTAAAAAATTAAATAAAATGAACTGCAGAAGAAAATGGCAAGCCACTCCGGTATCTTCGCCAAGAAGACTCCAAAGGGAGTCATGAAGAATCAGACATGACTGAAATGACCAAACAGCAAAAATAGGGATAATAACAACACCTACCTCTCAGTTGTTGTGAGAATCAAATGAGATAATATTTATAAAGAACTTAGCATAGTGACTGACACTTAGTAGGTGCCATCTAAATATTATCTATTATTGTTGTTGTTATAGTAGATCTTTAATAAGAATTTGTCGAATCAAGGTTGAAACTTCCCTGAACCTCAGTTTCTTCATCTACAAATTACTAATAATACTTGTACTATCTGATTTGGGGGGAGAAAAGCAAGGACAGCAAGCCTGTAGAAACACTCATCTAGAATGGGGGTTTCAGAGCTCATCCTAGGGGTTCTTAACCTGGAGCTCATGAATTAGTTGGTTTTTTATGTTAACTGTATTTCAATACGATTGGTTTCCTTTAACATCAGAGACAATGTATAACAACTCCCTTGATTTATAGATGAGGAAACTGAGGCTCAAAGAGGTTAAATAATTTGCCCAACGGCACCCAGGGAGTAGGCATCACGGGTGGGAGAATGGTTATTGCTCCTGCCTCTGTTGTTTATAGATGGGGATGCTGACTGCAGGAAGGAGACAGGCAGATGAACTGGGACCTAGAAGGGAAAATGGCAGGACCACCTGGCTCTACAATGGAAGAACGAAGGACAGAAAACAACATGGAAATGCTGATCTGCAGGAAATCAGAGATAAAGGGGAGAGAGGGCTAGAGTCAGGGGAAGATTCATAATAATAACTAGCATTTATGTGGCCCCTGCTATGTGCCAAACCTTGAATAATTGCTGGGAATATAAAGAAAGACAAAAGACGTTCCATGATCTTAAGGAGGTCACAGTTTAATGGTGGACAAAACCTTTTTAAAAACTATGGGGTCAAAAATAAAACAAAAAAAAAATTAAAAGATTGCTCTACTGCAAAAATGAATAATATGGAAATAAGTATAAGTAATAACATTTGCGTAACTCAGTGGAAGGGCTCCAGGAGCAGGGAGGGGAGAGGGGTGGGAAAGAAAATGGGTCATGGAAACATGGAAAAATGTTTTTTTTTAATAAAAATAAACTATGGGATAGGGGAAGCTAGATGACTGAGAGGCTTGAGAACCAAGACAAGAGACAAGAGGTCCTAGGTTTAAATCTGGCTGCAGATACTTCCTAGCTGTGTGACCCTGGGCAAATCACTTCACCCCCATTGCCTAGCCCTTACCATTTTTCTGCCTTAGAACCAATATATGGTATTGATTCTAAGACAGAAGGTAAAGTTGTTGGGGTTTTGTTTGTTTTTTTTATAAGAAAAAGACAGAAGGTAAAGGGTTTTTTAAATGAAAAAATTTTAAAGGCCTTCAAAGACTGGGAAATCAGTACCTGGTGCCCTCTTAATCATCTGTTGTCTAAGCTAAATATCCCACGATCCTTCCACAGATCTTAATAAAGCTTGTTTTCCAGTCTTTCCACCATTCTGATCATTTGTTTCTGTATGTATTCCTACATTGCCTATTTTTTCTAAAATAGAGAGTCAAGCTTCCTGATACCACTATTTGGTGCCTTTTGCAAAACAGCACACTTCCTAGAGCAAGAACTCTTAAGCTTTTTGTGTACCGTCGTGGAGTCCTCTGTCAGTCGGGCAAAGCCTATGGACCCTTCTCAGAATCACGTTTGTAGATACATGAAACAAAATTCTTAAGATTATAAGAGAAACCACTTCTACTGGGTTTTTTTTTTTTTTTTTTTTTTTTTTTTTTTTTTTTTTTTTTTTTTTTACCATTCATTATGTCCATGCACACCTATAATCCCCACTGCTGGGGGATCTGGGGCTGGGGGATCACTTGAGCTCAGGAGTTCTGAGCTGCAACATGGCTAAGACCACTCAGGTGTCCAGCATCAATATGGTGAGCCCCTAGGAGTGGTGGGTTCCAGGTGACTGGGGCTGCCTGAAAAGGGACAGAGCAGCCCAGGTCAAAAACAGAACAGGTCAAAGCTTCCGTGCAGATCACCAATGGGACTGAGCTCCTGAGTGGACATTGTGTTTCCACCTTCAGGGAAATACAGAGAGCCAGTCCCTAAAAAAAAAAAATTTTTTTAATAGCTCAAAGCCCCCAGGTTAAGAATCTAAGAATCATTGATTGAAAATTTGAGTTCCTGAGCATGTGTCCAGTAATGTCATTCTTTTTTTTTAAACATATCTCCACTCCACTTCCATGATTTCCCACCCCACTGTGCTGAGCACAGGACACAGGAAGGCATAAACACTCAAGAAATAGCAGTCGAATAAATGACAGAAAGGTTTTTCCTGCCCCCTACTGCCGGTTGTTGTACAGTCATTTTTCAGTGGCATCTTAACTCTTCATGACCCCATTTGGGGTTTTCTTGGCAAAGATACTGGAGTGGTTTGCCATGCCCTTCTCCAGCTCATTTTACAAATGAGGAAACTGAGACAAACCAGGTTAAGTGACTTGCCCAGGGTCACACAGCTAATATCTGAGGCTGGATTTGGATTCAGGTCTTCTTGACTCCAGGCTCAGCACCCTATTCACTGCAACACCTAGCTTTATTCTTTCCTCCCATCCAATAGTGAGTAAACAGTTCCAGCTCAGGCAAATCCAAGTGAAAATACCTTAACAGATGCTCCTTGGCTGTCTCCTTAAAAAAAAAAAAAAGTTTCACTCAATGGGAAACGAGAGACTGTTCTTGGAAATGTGAATTGATTCGGTGCTTAAAAGAGGTGGCTGGACACAGAAATGAGAATTTACAGTCAAAGTATCCCCTCTCAAGGCAACTTTTATGAGGCTGCAGGGACCCAGCTCTCCTCAAAGGCCAGGCTATTTTTTTTAGAAATGTATGTTTGTTCCATTCTTGAAGACTAAAGACTATGCTTCCTTTTTATTTAAGTGAGAAATTTACACAGGGATCAAAGGATGACTTGATCTTGATAAATTAAAAAACGTAAGAGCACCTAGCTGTGGAACCCTAGGCTAGTCCTCTATCAGAAGACTTTAGAACTTAGGGCGAATCACCTGGGAGACCTGTCGGGAGCTATATTACCTGGCAATGTGGCCGTGCAGTCTTTCTCTATCAGGATCTGTTCTGGGCTCTCTAGAACCGAGAGCTCCAGGTAGGGACAAGATCCACGTGCCCGATGGCCAAAGAACCGGGTTAGAATTCTGACTCCCCTATTATTTACTCATTAGCTGTGTGACCTTGAACACGACCCTCCCCACCCTTTCGAGCTTCGGTTCCATTAATTACATGGTTAGAAAAATTCTTGAACAGCTTCCCTTGTGAGGTTGTTGTGAAAAAAAATTGCTTTGTAACCTTACGGGGTATAGAAATGGGAGTGATGTGGGGTTTTACATGTAGCTTTTTTATGCATTTCTTTCGTTAGAATTTAGTGGGGGTGAAAGAGATAGTAAAAAAGAAATTATTTTTAATGTGAGTTACAATTTGGAGTGATACAAAATGGGGCTAAGGAATGATTATGAGGATTGGTCAAAAAAGGCTTAGTCTGGAGAAGAGAAAACAGGGGAAGGACACGTTCGTTATCTTCAAGTATTTAAAGTATTGTCTACTGGAAAAGGGGTTAGCTTTATTGTGCTTGGCCTTAAAGGCAGAACTAAGGATGATGAATGGAGTTACAAAGAAACAGATTGTGGTTTAAGGGCATCGGAGCCCTTAGGACCCTCCCCACCTCTGTTAGAACAAGTTCAATACTGGCAGTTTGGGGGGGGGGGTTGTAACTATACAGTGCCTGGTAAATAGTAGGTGCCTAATAAATGTGTATTGACTGGCTGACTAATAATCTCTATGGTTTATTGCTTCCAACGATAAATCTTTCCCTGGAACAACATAATCTGAATCATGTCTCTCTAAAAACCTCTAGGCTCTTGCAAGCATCAGGCTTCCAAAGTAATAAATATAAAATGGGTTCATTAAAAGAGTATAAGAAACAGAGGAAGGACTCATATTAGAGGCAAAACACTAGGGATTTTTTTCTCCCGTTTAAGAGCTTATTTTCCCTTCCTGCAAAAGATTTAAAAAGAGGCCCCCTGAACTCCTAGTACTACATTTAGAAAGACCCCAGAAATAGGAGTGGGAATGTGGGTCCGGATCCAGATTCTGAGTTTCTGCCTCCTTAGCACCTTCCTTCCCCCTCCACCATCCAGAGAGCCAAACCATATTTATGTATAATTTTATGTGATCCTCATAACAACCTTGGAAGGCAAATGCTATAATTTTGTAGATGAGGCAACGGGCAGAGAAAGGGGAAGGGCTTTGCCGAAGGTCACCCAGCTAATAATCCTGCCTAAGGCAGGTTTTCCTGATACCAAGCCCAGCACTCTCTCCACTAGGCTACCTCGTTGCCTTTACCTGGGATGCGTATGCTTGCATCTGACCAATGTTCTCCTTTCTCCTCTCTGCCAGCCTGTTCCTTCTTTGTCTCCTTTGCTAGGTCATCACGTACCTTCCACATGTGAAATGTGGGTGGCCCCTGAGATTCTGTTCCAGGCCCTTACTAGAGCTTTTCTCTTAGTGATTTCATCTGCTCCTGGAGGTTCAACTGTCTGACCCCCAGATCTCTTGCCCAGATACTTAACCCAGATCTCTCTCCTGAATGCCAGCAGTGCCCTGCCAGCGCCTGCTGAATTTCTCCACCTGGATGTCCCTGGAACATCTCAGACTTTTCTTACCCCTTAAACCATACCCACCTCCGAGTTTCTTTATTTTTTGTTTGAAAGCATCAGTATCCCTCTAGTCATCCAGATTCATAGTCTTGCAGTCATCTTTGCATCTTCTTTCCACTTCACATTTCCTTATCTATTGGGCAGCCAGGCGGCACTGGGTAGAATGCCAGGCTGATAATCAGGAAAACTCATATTCTTGAGTTCAGATCTGGTCTCAGATACTTCCTAGCTGTGTGACCTCGAGCAAGTCACATTTCCCTACTTGCCTCAGTTTCCTCATTTATAAAATGAGCTGGAGAAGAAAATGGTGATCCATTCCAGTCTTTATCAAGAAAACCTTGAATGGGGTTATCAGAAGCCTGAAAAATGACTGAACAACAATAGCCTCTCTCATACCTTTCTTCTTCTCTCCACTCAAGTGGATCCACTCCCCTAGATCAAGCCTTCATCATCTCTCCACTTGGATTGGCATGACAGCCTTCTAATCAGTTTCCCTCTGTTTCCAGAGTCTCCCTTCATCAACCCATCCTCCACAAATCTGCCAGCTTACACTTTCTAAGATACAGGTCTGACTATGTCACTCCCCGATTAATTCTTTTTTATTTGTAGCTCCTTATTGCTTCTAGGATAAAATATGAACTCCTCTGCCTGGTATTTAAAGCCCAAACAATTTGATACTCCCCTGCCTTTTTAGACATTTCATATTCCTCCCTTCACAAACTTTATATGTCAGTCAAACTGGTTTACTAGATGCTTCTCAAACTTGAATCCCATCTCCTGGTTCTATATCTTCGCCCAAGCTATCCCTAATACCTGGAATGTCATCCCTACTCATCTCCTCTTCCTAGAATCCCTAGCTCACTTCTTAGAATTCAAAGCTCTCTTGAGTACCTTCCACCATCCGAGCTCCCAACCCTAGTAGTTCCTTCCCTCTTCAAATTATCATGTATCCATGTTATAAATCTCCATCACCACCTCCCCAGTTGAATGTAAGCTCTTTGAGGTCAAGGACTATTTTGTTGTTATCTTTTTTACCCCTAGCACTTAGCACAGTGCCTAAATCCTGAAAGACCCTTAAGAAACTATTTATTCCGTTGAATGTTACTGAATCTTCCTCCTCATACACCTCCACCTGACTCACTGAGCCAGGCTGGACAGGAAACTGTCCATCCCCTACCCTGAAAGCCTCTGCCCTGTCTACCTCCTGTCACCCCACTGAAAGTCACAGAACTCAGCCTCCCAGCTCATGCACCATTTATCAGCTTTGTCCTTCATCAGCCTCCTGTACTTGTAGCCAGAGGCAAAACCATTCTGATCTGCCTGAGCTGAACAATACAATATTTCTGTTCAGCTGTGAAGTTGATTAATAATTTGGAAATGAAATCAATATGGGCATTGAGACTCACTGCTACAACCTCAACCAGCACAAGGCAGGAGTCTCTGTCTAAAACAGAGCAGTAGAAAATCTCAGAAAAGGAAAGGACCTCCTAGGTTTTCTGATCCAACCCCTACTTCAGTGGGAATTCCTTATACACTATCCCCAAGTGATTATCCAGAGTCCCTTTGAAGATCTACAGTGATGAAGAACTAATTACCTCATGAGGAAGATGATTTTACTTCTAGACAACTCTGATCATCAGAAATTTTTTCTTTACATAAGAGAGGAAATGGTCAGCCACTCTGGGGCCAAGCAGAACTGGTTCAGTAGCTCTTCCTTGTGAAAATATATAAAAATTATGATCAGGTATCTCACATATAGATCTCCTGTTTTCAATGCTAAGCCTTCCCATTGTTCTTCCTCTCCCATTATTCATACTCTGCTGGTCAGTCTCCAACTTGTCAATGTCTTTCTTAAAACAGGGCACCTAGCATTGGACATCATACTCCAGTTTGGGTCTGGTAATTGTAGAGGATGGCAAAACTAATACTTTCTGATTCCGAACATTACAAATCTAAGAATATATCCTGAGTAATGCCATGTCACACTGCTGGCTCACATTGGGTTTGTATTTTCATAGAAACTGCTGTCTAACCATGCCTTACCCCTTTTATATTTATGAAATTGATTATTTGAACCTGAGTGTAGGAGTTTACATTTGTCTGTTAAATTTCAATTTATTAGACTCAACCCACTATCTTAGGCTGTTGAAAGCTTTTTTGGATCCTGACTTGTCATTCATCATGTTAGCTATCTCTCACAGATTTTTGTTACCCAAAAACTTAAAGAACAGGCCATATTTTTTCCAAAGCATTTCATAAAACTCCATAAAACCTTTTTCCAAAACTCTGAAAAAAATTTTTTTCAATTACATGATTTCAAGGCATGTCCGAAGAATAACTCAACAAAGACCCTCCCCCAGTTCTATTTGCAGAGGAAATACAAGTAATCTGGAGAAACAATGGAATTCTCAAGAAAAGAATTAAGAGATCATCTCAGAGATATCATCTAATCTAACTTTTTCAGTTTTGTATCCTTAATAACACATGTATAACCCAGTGCAATTGCTTGCCAGCTCCAGGAAGGGGGAGGGAAGAGAAGAGGGAGAGAACATGAATCATGTAACCATGGAAAAATATTTTAAAATTAATTAATTAATTTCAAAAGAGAAAGTAAAAAGGATGAATAAAATTTTAAGAAAACAAAAATATAGTATCCTTAATATTACTAATCCTTAATAAATACTAATCCTTAACAAATAAATTGTCTGAATGTAATGTGCCTCATTTTTTCATATTTGACCAAGTCCTTCACCATATTCCTCTGAAAAAGATGGAGAAATGTTGATTGGATGGTACATTTAAATGAATTAAAAAGTCATCAAATAACAGCATCTAAAGAGTAGTGATTAATGAAGTAAGCTAGATCAATCTGGGAGGAAATCTCCATTAAGAAAGACTCTCATAGGTCCATGAGAACATAGATTTTGAGCTGGAAAGGACAATACATAAAAACAAATGAGATGAAATTTAATAATCATAAATATAAAGTCACAACTAAGGGACACAGTTGAGCAGTGCCTGACCTTATTTCAGCAGTAAAGATGGGGCATACTAATCCCCATCTGGTACTATGAGCATCACCGATTAAAAGAAGTTACCCTGGATAACAGGAGGCAGCTAAGTGGCACAGTGGATAGAAGACTAGACCTGGAGTCAGGAAGACTCATCTTCCTGAGTTTAAATCCAGCCTCAGACACTAGCTGTGTGACCCTGAGCAAGTCCCTTAGCCCTGCTTGCCTCAGTTTCCTCATCTGTAAAATAAACCAGAGAAAGAAACGGCAAACCACTCTAGTATCTTTGCCAAAAAAAAAAACCCAAATGGGGTCATAAAGAGTTACTGAAATACTGAAGAACAACAAAAATTACTCTTCCCGTGGTTTAGAATTGGCTTATGTAGATTATCCAATTAGATCTTGGCTCAGTTCCATCCTACTAGGAAAACTCCCCTTCATTACATCACTGGGTCCTTCACTCATGCATCTCTGACTCAAGGGCCTATTGATAGTCTAGGTACAGTAGGAAGAGAATTAGATGTGGAGGAAGATTCACATTCCGGCTCTGAACTTATTATCAATAATGTCTTAGATAATTCTCTTATCCTTTCTAGCCATCAGTTTGAGGTTGCACTAGATGGGCTAAATGGGCTAGATGAGTCCAGAGGAGGTTCTAAGGTCTCTCCCAACTCTGATCCTTATTTTATATACAAGAAAAAGAGTCCCACAAAGGCAGGGTTTAAAGCAAATGTTCTCCCACTTACTTGGGGCATCACCTAGAGAGGCAGCATGGAGTAGTGAATTGGGCACTGAACTAGGGAAGGGGGAAGACCCTGGATTCAAATTTCATCTTAGATTCTTACTAGCTAAGTGACCTAGCCTCAGTTTTCCAACCTGTAAAATGGGGACAACAAAAAACCCCCCTTCACAGGGTGGTTGTAAGGCTCAAATGAAATAAGGTTTACTTTGAAAACTTTAAAGAACTCTAGAAATTCAGTTATCAGGGGCAACTAGATGGCTCAGTGGATTGAGTGCCAGGTCTACAGATGGGAGGTCCTAGGTTCAAATTTGACCTCAGACGTTTCCTAGCTGTGTGATTCCGGACAAGTCACTTAACGTGCATTGCCTAGCCCTTGCCACTCTTCTACCTTGGAATCAATACACGGTATTGATTGTAAGATGGAAGGTAAGGAATTCAAATTATCATTATAATCATTATCTCATTCTTTTTATCTTTTCCAATGGAGTTCAGATAGAAATGGTCCAGGGACAATAATCCCTTATTATTCTCTTAATGTTCTACACACTATTGCATGGATCAGGATTATTATCCTAATTATTATTGTTGCTGTTGGTATTAATCTTCCTAAGGGTCCATTGCCTCATCTGTAAAATGAGCAGTTTGGCCAAGATAACCTCTGAGGTCCCTTCTAAGTGTAGACATAAGGCCCTATGATCCTATCATCTCTAAAATCTTTCCTACCTCTCACATTCCATATTTATGACTTGACCAATGTCCTCACTTAATTAGTGATAAAACTGAGGAGTCAGATGGCACAATAGACAGAACTGAGTTTGGAGGCTGGAAAAATGAGTTCAAATCTTTCCTCAGACACTTATCAGCTATATAACCCTGTGCAAGTCAATTAACCCTGTTTGCCTCAATTTCTTCATCTGTAAAATGAACTGGAGAAGAAAAAGGCAAATCACTCCAGTATCTTAGCTGTGTGACCCTGGGCAAGTCATTTACCCCTGTTTATCCTACTTTCCTCATCTGTAAAATGAACTGAAGAAGAGAATGGCCATCCACTCCAGTATCCCTGCCAAGAAAACTCCAAATGCAAGCACTAAAAGTTGGACACAACTGAACAACAAGAATTAGGGAGTAGACTCCCAGACCCCAATCCAGCCAGGCTCTGACTGAAGCCTGGGGCGGACTATCATGGGCCAGCAGAGAAGGGCTCTGAAGAGGGAAGAGAAGGAGTGATTCCCTCCACCGCCAAGCAGTTCAATGTGAAGTCAAAGTTCATTGACATGTTCTCTGTACTTGGTGCGATGATTGCTTTATATTAGCCATTGACGCAGCCTGCATTGATCCCCCAGAATGTATCGCACAAATCATTTTGCACTAAAGTGCCGAATCGATGGAGAAATCTCCTGGAAAATTTATATTAAAAGTCTCTGTTTGCCTAAATGAGTTCCTTGTGCCCATATTGAATATTTGGCTGATGAATTGAATGAGTTTAAATTTGAACATTGCAGACCCATTAAAGAATGAATTCTTAAATCAACTTCTGTCATTTATGATTGAAATGAGATTTCCTCAGCAATAGGTTAGCTGCTGTATAAATCACTTGTGCATTTTATACTGTACCATAAACAAGATATAATTCTTTTAAATACACAACAGGTGCCTTAAATCTTCTGATGCAGCTTGCATTTATCTGATGTGGATTTTACTGTATTTACACCAGGTAACTAACATGGGATTATAATGGAGTCTCCCCAGTGAAGGTGAAAGAAGCCATATAGCTGGGTTCTCCTTGCACTGGACATTGCTGAGAAACCCACAGTCCAGCTGTGCCCAGAGCATTAGCACAGCTGGACCATAGAGCAAAGCAGAAACAAATGGCGCTGTCCAGCTATTGCATTTACAAAACTGCTGAAGTGCGACTCTTTGCTTTAGCTCAACACGCTTTCTCCCCCTTTCTCCCACCAAGGTTTACTGCCCACAGTCTATTCTTCTATCCCAGAATCCAAGTATTCTAAGAATCATAAAATTAGAAAAAAAATCTCAGAGCTAGAAGTGGCCTCAGAAGGCATCTAGTCCAACCTTTGCCTGAGCAGAAAATCCATCTACAATATTACTGGCAAATGGACAAGCAGCCTCTGTTCAAAACCCTACAATCCAGGGTTGGCTCACTGCTGCCAATAGAAGCCCTCTCTGCTTTTGGTCAGCTCCAGTTATCAGGAAGTTTCCCATTCATTGAGCTAAGATCTGTCTCTACAACTTCTCCATGACGGCTAGCTTTGAGGATGATTGTCTTCTTCTCTCCTCTAATTCCTATCCTTGAAACTCACAATCTGGTGGAAAAGACAAGCATACCACGGACTGGAATAATACAAATATAAGACAGAACAGGGAATAGCAATAATAAAAATCAGCCCATATTTTTATGCACTTATAGATTTGTGAAGTATTTCCCATTTTATTTAAGTTCATCTTCCTAACAACCCTGAGAAGTAGATGCTCTTAATTATCCCATTTCCTTGAAGAAGAAACTGAGGCTAAGAGAAAGTAATTAATTTGCCTGGAGTCCCATAAGTAGTAAGTGTCCAAAAAAGGAATAAACTCAGGTCTTCTGATGTTCAATCCACTAATCAACCAGTTGCCTCATAAAAGAGATACAAGCAACATGCTTTGAAGTTCTGGAGGAGGGAAGGATAGTTCCTAGCTAGAGTTTTCCCCAAAGACTTCTTAGAGAAGGTCAATAAAGGCTGGGTAGGATTTCAATAGGTGGAGATAGGTTTATTGGAAAGAGGAAAAGAATTACAAGAAGGAACAGGAAAAACAAAGACAAGTAAGGGAGAAAAGGGCATCCTCATTTCCCAGCATTGCTTGGTTTTGACTCCACCATGGTCCTTCCTGCCTCCCTCCCCCAGGAGGTATCATCACCAGGCAACTCATTTCCATGGCAGTAGCTTCACCTTTGATACTCACAGTACCTCATCAGTTGCCTCTGATGCCTCTGTCCCTCTGATTGGAGGGTTAGACAAAAACTCTCAAAGCTTCTCTTTATTAGTCTTCATTTACTACCAACTACACTGTTTGGTTTTGGTTCTGCCATTATCATCAATAGCATGCCCCTTTTCGAGGTACCAATCTTTTCAGCTTCCTTTTGTTGCACTGTCTTCTCTCATTAGACTGAAAGCTCCTTGAGGGGAAGGACTGATCTTTTTTTTTATTATTTGCATCCCCAGCACTTAGCATAGTCCCTGACACATAGTAGGTACTTAATTAATTTTTATTGTAATGTATTGTACTGCCAAGCATCTGATGGCAGAGCAGATAGAACACTGGCTTTGGAATCAGGAAGACCTGAATTCTAAATCAGCCTTAGATACTTACTAACTGTATGTCCTTCGGTAAATCGTTTAACTTCAGTTTCCTCACATGTAAAGTAGGGATACTAATAGGTCACAAGGGTGTTGTGATGATCAAATGAAATTATATTTGTAAAAAGTCCTTGGCATATAGTGGTAGCTATAAATATGCTTATTTCTTTCCCCCTTCCCTCCTGAAAATCCCCTGACAGATGGGCATAAAATCATAGAACCTTAGAACTGGAAAGGAAGTTTAGAATTCACAAAGTCCAATTTTCTCTTTTTTTTTATGTATGGAAGGAAACATATTCCAGAGCTGGACAGGATTAGTCTAATGCCCGCCTTTTTAAAAAGCAGTGTGTGAGGGGCAGCTAGGTGGCTCAGTGGATTCAGAGCCAAGACTAGAGATGGGAGGTCCCAGGTTCAAATCTGGCTTCAGATACTTCCCCGCTGTGTGACCCTGGGCAAGTCATTTGACCCCCATTGCCTAGCCCTTACCACTCTTCTGCCTTGGAGCCAATACACAGTATTGACTCCAAGATGGAAGGTAAGGGTTTAAAAAAAAACAATGTGCCCTGGACTGCTGAAATTGGAGTCAAGAAGACTTAGGTTTTTGTTGTTAATGAAGTTAGGTGGTGCCATAGTGCATAAAGTGCCAGTCCAGGAGTCAAGAAGATTCATCTTCCTGAGTTCAAGTCTGGTATCAGATTTGTGAAGGTCTCTGTGATCCTGGGCAAGTCACTTAACCTCCTCCCTCCCAAATGCAACAGTTTGCCTCAGTTTCCTCATATGTAAAATGAGCTAGAAAAGGAAATGGCAAACGACTCCAGTTTCTTTACCAAGAAAACCCCAAATGGGGTCACAAAGAATCAAATGAGACTAAAAAAAAGGACTGAATTGAAAGACTACAGTTTGAATCCCACCTCTGACACTCAACCTCTCTCAGTCTTAGTCTTCTCATTTGTAGAATCAAGATAACAATAACACCTTCCTCACAGAATGGATCAGAGATCATCCAAGTAGAGCTGCTACAAGGATCCAATGAGATAAGTTTTGCAAACTCTAAATCACCTCTATTAACTAAATTAAATTCTCCTATTAGACTTGATGCTTCTTGAGGTCAGGAATTGTCTTTCTTTGTATCCCTAAACTACCTGATATCAATAGAGCACGTGCTCAGTATGCATATCGGCTGTTTATATTTACCAAGGAAAAAGATTCAGAGTGGGGAGTAATGCCATCATGGCCTGGTGGAAAGATTCCTGAAATTGGAGGCAGAGACCTGGGTTTGATTCCCATATCTGCCTGTGTGGTCATAGACAAGTCACTTTATATCTCAGAAATTGGGTCCCTGCTCTCTCCAGCTCTAGGATCTTGTGACTTATCCAAGGTCACACACCTAGCAAGGAGCAGAAAGGAGATTCCAATTCCAGCAGCCTCCTGTCTCCCACCCCCAAGGTCAGGGCTGGCTCAATCATACAGATCTGGTATCTCTTGTCTTCCCCAGAAAAACTGTTGCTACGTTGTCCTGACAGTCAGTGGGAGCTCACAGGAGCTCTGGACATAAGAACACCAGTAAATCACCAGCAGCAGGGAGAAGGGCTGAATCGCTCACTTTAACCAGGCTGTAAAAATCTCCCTCTGATGCCCAGCCGTAAGGAATGTTTCATCCGGGGGCGGCTAATACCTTTATGTCTCTGTGGGCCTCTTCGGGCCAAGGACAAACATCAAGGGTTTTATAACTATCTGATCATTTGGGCCCCGAGAAGGAGAGGTGGATTGTCCAGGAGATAACAAAGGTGTAATCTCCCTAGGGAGGACGGGAAGGGTATTGGGGAGATAGCATCTAATTGAAGAGTCTATTTTCTCAGCCTGTCAAATTGTTTTGATGGCTAATTGATCTACATAAACTCAAATTCATTTATTGAGAAAGAAAAAGGAGAGGGAAGAACATCACACTTGGAGAATGGAGATCTGAGTTCGAATCCCTGCTTGGTCACCCTAAGATTATAGACAAGTTGCTTTGCTTCTGTGAGCCTCAGTTTCCTCATCTGTTGAATGGAGATAATGTTATTTGTATGACCTGCCACACAAGACAACCCAGAGGAAAATACAACACAGAATGAGAGAACAAAAAAAAAAAAAATATATATATATATATATATATATTTAGGGTTTGCTGTTACTGGTGTAGGGAGGGAGGTCAGAGGAGACACCATTCCTGCTTGAATGTCAATCAAACAAGCAGCATTTATTAAGCATCTACTGTGCCTGGGGACTTGTGCCAATTGCTATAAATACAAAGAAAATGCACAACAGTTTCTGCTTTCCAGGAGCTCGTATACTAATAGAGAAGCAATCTATGCTTAAATGGGTACATGCTGGCAAAGGACACAGAAGAGGTAAAACTCACAGTCTGCTGCTGCTGCTGCTGCTGCTGCTGCTGCTTCTGCTGCTGCTGCTGCTGCTGATGGTGATGGTGGTGGTGGTGGTGGTGATGATGATGGTGATGGTGATGGTGGTGGTGATGGTGATGGTGGTGGTGGTGGTGGTGGTGGTGATGATGGTGATGGTGATGGTGGTGGTGATGGTGATGGTGGTGGTAGTGGTGGTGGTGATGGTGGTGGTGGTGGTGGTGACGGTGGTGACGGTGGTGACGGTGGTGGTGGTGGTGGTGGTGGTGGTGGTGGTGGTGGTGGTGGTGATGGTGGTGGTGGTGGTGGTGGTGGTGGTGGTGATGGTGATGGTGATGGTGATGATGGTGGTGATGGTGGTGATGGTGATGGTGGTGGTGGTGGTGGTGATGATGGTGGTGGTGGTAGTAATAGAGCAGCAGCAGCAGTAGTGCAGTGATGGTGATGGGGAGAGTAATAGTAGGGGTGGTAACGACTGCCAGCGGTCAAATCCAGTTGCTGCTGCTGTCTGTGGCTGGGTTATGATGGGGGTGCAAAGGGGTGAACCACCCCTCAATGCCTGGCTTTTCAGGATGTTCTCCCACATGAGGGTAAAAGCCAAAGAACAAAAGATGTCACTCCAACATTTAAGAAAGAAAAAGGACATCCCCTTCTCCTATACGTGACCCCTCCTTGAATTCATGCTTTGTGCTGACCATTTCATGAGGCTGTTTTGAGAATAAAATGAAATCGTGGAGGTAAAATGGTCTTGGAGCCATTGATTCATTCAACGAACATCTATTAAGTGCGTGTGGAGGGGAGAGGGAGCGGGGTGGCTAGCCGTAGGATAATCAAAATAAAAAAAGAAAAACAGTAAAAGAGGGTTGTTGAGGCACTTTAAAGAAGCAGAAGAGAACAGAAAGAAGGTCAACAGGAAACAGACAAAGCAAGATGGCCTTGAAAACCACATGTTGAATTCATTGCATATGTGGAGGGAGAAGCCAGCTGTGTGTACCAGACTAGCAGGTACTTGTCAGTCCTTTTCTATTCTGCTTTGTATATGAAGAGGTTTGTCCTATCTAGTATTTGTTAAATTCAAACTTTTTTAATTATAATTTAAAATTCTTTCCATCATAATTTTTAAATGTTAAAAATTATAATTTTAAATAAATTTTAAAAAATATTTCTAAATCCTTGGGCTGGGTGGGCACTGGGGAAGATAAAGAATTTAGACTGGGCACAGGGGTCCTCTGAGTACTGACTGTAGTGGGTAGAAGAAATAGTGAAAAAGCTTGCTGAATTTGGGAGGAGGGAACACATTTGGAGTCAAATATCGACTCTTCTACTTCCTACCTTTGTGACCTTGAAAAAATCATTTCCTATCTTTAGGTTTGTTTTGTCATCTATAAAATGGGGACATTGGGCCTGATGACCTCTCAGACCTTTTCAAGCTCTAAATCTATGACTTTATGATGAGATGTGAGTGCAGACAAACACTTAGGATGCCCAACATTACATGAGAAGGGCCTTAGATGGGGAGCTTCCTGAGGGCAGGGCCAGAATTCCTTTGGTTTCTGATTCTCTTCGTAACCTCAATGCTTCCTAGCACATAAAAGGAGTTTAATAAATCCTGGGAGATTTGAGAAAAAGGGAAAGTAAGAAGAAAAGGAAATAAGCATTTCTATGGCACCCACTATACGCCCATCACCTTAACTTTTATCTTGCCACTGATCTTCAATGACGCAGGAAGAGAAAATGAGAATGATAACTTTGTGCAACTCTTCCTCACTCAAATCCAATTCATTCACAAATCAAAAGATATCACCCAAGGGCACCATTTTGGGCCTCCTTGAGAATGGAAGACAGCAACCACTTTGTACCAGGCACTGTGCTGAATGCTTTACAAATATCTCACTTGAGAAAGGTGCAGAGGTCATTCCTATTGATAGTCATTTCTATTTCTGTGGCAGTACTAGTTTCGTTATTTATTATAATTATTATGATTCATTTTTCTTTACAGAATTTGGAGAATCACATAGGAATGGGAAAACTTAGAGAGATCCTAGATTTAGGGCTGGAAGGGGCCTTAGGGGGCCACTAAGTTCAGTTCCCTCCCTTCCCCATTTTTACAGATGAGGAAACTGAGGCAGAAAGGGTCTACGTGACTTGCACAGGATCACACAAGGCTCTATCCACTTTGCCGCCTAGCTGAAGATTGGAAGTTCCTACCACACAAGAGGAGAGAATTCCTGTCTAAGACCTCTGAAATTTACAGTCCTATCATTCTAGTTTTACACCGACAAGTTGAGTGAGGTTGGTCCCCTTCTCTTAGCCTCAATTCTCTTCTTCAAGAAACAGAGATAGCAGCAATGTCAAAGGAAAGAAAAACCACAAAACAACCAAATATACATACATATGCATATGTATATATATATATATGTGTTTTTTAAAGGAAAATGGGGATAATCAGCTCATTTCCGTGTCCTTCAAAAGGACTGTTACAGAGCCTGTGATTTCCTCAGAGTGAAACCCCCTCACACTCACCTCACTCCCAGCCCCTTAGGAAAGGGTCTTTGTGAGATGTGGCCAAAGTGTTCATCACCTGATTGCCAGCCCTTTTAGCTAATCTTGTTCTGGAATGGTGAGACAACCATCCATCACTGGACCTCTGTTTGAAGTTTCTCCAACTTGGTGGGACCTACCAGAACTGATGATCCTTGGCCATTCCCAGTTAAGGAAATGCCCAGGCCTAAGGGAGACTCTCTGCTCCATCTATATTTACTCTAATACTTCCAGAGTCCATACTTTCATCTGTGTGAATATGCCCTAGTGACCTATGTTCTCACAATGGCCAAGGTGTTCTTGCCTTTAATGAAAAGAAGGCTTGAAGTCAAGAGTCAGTTCAAATCCCACTCCATTAGTTGTATGACTCTGGAAAATGACTTAACTTTTGTCTGCCTCAGTTTCCTCAATTGTAAAATGAGGGGGTTGGACTAGAAGACCTCTAAGGTCCCTTACAGCTTTAAAACTGTAAAACTTTGATGCTATGGTCAACCTGGTGATAAGCTTCCTGGAACTTAAGTACCTTAATCCTTGGATGGCAAACACAGTTACCAGTCCTATCCTTGAAGTGTTCCCAACTTTGAAGAACCAAAATAAGTTATGCTTCATGGTCACGGCCATTGAGAATCCTCAGTCACCTCCATACCACAATGTAGCACTAAATGAACACTCTAGAGATAGCAGCATGGCAAAATGCTGATGTTTTCTTTCCATGAGCAAGTCTGGAACTTGCCTCATTTAAAAACCACATCAATAGTAGCATCCATTTCAATGAGCATTTTACACTTTAACAAGCCTTTACAACATAATGGCCTCATAAGGTATTATACCCATTTTACAGATGAGGAGAATGAGGAGGAAATGGAAGCATAGTGAAATGAAATGACTCAGGGAATAATGGCACAAGTGGTCAGTGGCAGAGCTGGGATAAATATGTCTCTAGTCCATGTCTCAAGACTATCTCAACTGTCTCAACTCAATGTCATTGTTGTCATTTTCCCAGCAGACCATGCTGTTTCAATTCTATAAATACATCTTAAGTGCTTGTCGTGGACTGGGCTTTGGAGGCACAAAGACTAAATCACGATAATCCTTTCCATCAAAGGACTTGTAGTCTAGTTTGGGAGGGAGGTGGTTAGAGTCCATGTCCATGAATGAATACGTCCAGGGTAATTTCAGCATTAAGGACACTGATGACTGGGGAATGGGGGATAGATTGGGAAAAGCTTCCTCTGAGAAGTGATACCTGAGAGGTCCTTTGAAGGGAGCCAGAGATTCTACAAAACAGAGGTGAGAAAAACTACCTTCCAGGTAGGAGGCACCATCCATGCCTGTGTATGGAGATGGGAGATGGATGTTGAGTTCAAGGAGCAGCTTGTAGGCATGTTTTCCTGGACCAGAGAGTGTGTGAAGAGGAATAACAACAACAATAATAAGATGGCTAATGTTTATTTAACATCTACTAAATGCTAAGCCTTGTGCTAAGTGCTTTTTATCAATAATCTATTTGAGCCTCACAATGACATTTCAAGGTAGGGGCTATTATTATCTCCATTTCACAGATGAGGAAACTGAGGCAAACAGCAGTTAAGTGGCTTGACAAGGATCACCCAGCTAGTACACAGCTGAGGTGGTCTTGAACTCAGATCTTCATGACTCTGAACCCCACATTCTATTCATCATACCATAATATGAAAAAAAAATTGGAAAGGGAGGTGGGAGCCTTACTAAAGAGTATTTTAAAAGCCTGGGTGAGCATTTTTTACATTTTATTCTGGAGTCAATAGAGAACCACCTCCTATTTCTGAAGGGGAAAGGAGGAGCCCATGATCAGCTCATAGCTGTGTGGACAATGTTGAGTGCTAGAACAGAGAGAGCCCTGAACTTGAAATCTGATTCTAACAGAGCCTCCAACTTGTATGATCTCAAGCAAGTCATTTCTCTCCATGCATCAATTTTCTCTCCTGCAGTTTAATGTAATAAACACTGGGGCTGCCTACAGAGTCAACTCAGAGAATGGAGGAGAAGGAATTTTGTGAACTCTAAAATGATATTAAAATGGCAGGCATCGCTACTGTAATGCAATAGATTGAGCACTGACCCTAGAGTTAAGAAGACCTGAGTTCAAATTCTGATTTGGATAAAATTTCTACTAGCCAAATGACTCTGGGCCAGTCACATAACCTCTGGCTTCCTCAGGTTCCTTATCTACCAATTAGGATAATACTAGCACCTCCCTCTCAGGGGTAATGTGAGAACCAAATGAGATTATAATTATAAAGCACTTTGAATAAAGTACTAGGGAAATGCTAGCTACTGCTTTTATTAGGCAGCTAGGTGGCTCATTGAATATTGCTGGGTTTAGAGTTAAGAAGACCTGAGTTCATGCTCATTGGCTACGGGAGGGAATGGGAGGAAGGAAGGTAAAGAACATGAATCATGGAACCATGGAAAAATATTCTAAAGCAATTAAATAAAATTTTTCAAATTAAAAAAAAAGGAAGACCTGGGTTCAAATGCAAATTCTGACACTTTCTAACAGTGTGACCCTGGGCAAGTCACTTCGCCTCTGATTGTCTTAATTTACCAAAGAAGGAAATGGCAAACCAGCCTAATATAGAAGAGGGGAAATTAGAAGAGACCCCTAGCCCAAGACTAAATCATTAGGTTCTAATGGGCCAAAATGTGTCACCTGCCACAAAAGGATAATTTGGGGTGTTCTCTCTTCCCAGTATGAAAACTAAACTCAACCTTTATTGATGAAAGGTAGATCAACTCTAGGAGAGACTTTAGCTAAGCCCTAGACTAGAGCAAGGCTTGTGCCATCTGCTGGTAGCTATTTGGAACTATAAGAGGGAACCTACTAGAGGGCAATGATGAGCAGAACCAGACTGATAGGAGCTTTGGAAAGAGACAGGAGAAGGGGAGGATCTGAATCATAAAATGTCAGAAAAGAGCTATTGAAAATTGTTTCTCCATGTAATTGGGGAAAAAACAAATAAAAAGAAAAACATTTTAAGAAAAAAGAGACACCAATTAGGAGCAGCAGTGATGGAACGTGCTGAAGTTATGAAGGACTCTTTACATATCTTTGATTGAATGTTGCTCATTCAATCGTGTTCTTATTTTCAAAGGATTCTGTTGTGAATCCTCTGTCTTTTTCCAGTCTTTGAATAAAACCTTCCTGTTTTGAAATTGCTAACTATGGGTTTGCCAGGGGAAAGAGTCAGTTCCACTGTAGCTGGGGATGATGGAGAGTGGGATTATTATACATATATGTTGCCAGCTTTTTTTGATGGACCAAGAAAGTGATAGGATAGTTCTCAACATGAAGGAACTTTTGACACAAGATTCTTATAATAATGATTGTTAAAATAAGATAAAATCATAATTGCTAAAATATGAAGCACAGAATGAATTATCTATAAAGTACCTCTGGCTCTCGGTGCAAAAATAATGTTCCCACAGTCCCTCCACCTATCGAAATCTTACCAGTCCTTCATGATACAGCTTAGGTCTGTCTCATCTAGGAAGCCTCCCTGCCCATCCCAGCCTCTATCCATCCCTCCATTCTCCAAGTAACTATAGAATCTATTGTTTAACTACACATGTGGGCACAGAATCCCAGAACTAAAAAAGATTACCAAGGATTTGTGATCTCTCTATGACTGAGAAGAAATCAAGTCCCCTAAACCTAAGAAGAAATCTCCTTTACAAAATATCCCCAACAAATAATCATCTAGTCACTACTTTGATGCTTTCAGTGACAGAAAACTCACTACCTGTTTAGGCAGCTCTGATTGGTAGAAAAATCTTTATACTAAACTAGAAATCACTTTTTGTAGTTTCCCTTGAGTTCCTAGCTCTGCTCTCTAGGGCCATAATCCAACACCTATCATACTAAGGTTCTAAATATACATTAACACCTGTTTCTATAGTGTCTGGCGTAGACACTAAATGTTTAACAACCAGCTTTTGGGGGGAAGGGAGAAGTAGGCAGGGCAAATGTTTAAGTTTACTCTGCAGTTAACTTTTTCTCCATCACTTTTTAAAGTCTAGATAACTAACAAAGCAATAAATAAATCCCTGATTTGTTGCATTTACCAATTCCTGTGATATAAATAAATGTTTCCCTTGAAAATTTAAGTCAGCTCTCAAGAGCTAGAATGAACTGGCTCCCACCACTATTAACTAGCCACCACCTGAGATTATGTCCCCACAATCCCTTCACCTACTAAATTTACCAGTCCTAATCCTGAGATCCTAGGACCCTACATGTCTGAGTTGAGCATCCTCTCAGAGCAAGAACCAGCCCTAAATCTGTTCATTCTCTGCCTCCCCTCTGAATAGATCTGAACTCACAGGAAGCTCTAAGTCCTTATTAATTGATAGATAACACCCTTGGAGAAATCACTGCATGTCATGGTTAAGGTAGGAACATCAGGCAGGCCATTTGGAAAAGTATGGATAAATCTATAAACATTCCGTGAGCACCCGCTGCTGTGTACTGAGCACTCCGGAGAAAGGGGCAGGAGGAGACAGAGGAGACAGAGGGAAAGAAGCCTAGCCCTGCTTCCCCTCTGCCACCCGGGAGCTCAGAGCAGTAGGAGGGACAAAACATGTATAAGCCAAAAGAAAGCAATAAATACCAAGCTCTTTGTAAGTGGCACCACTTCCTTGTACCAGCTGCAGAAGCTTGGCAAGTCATGAGATGATGGGATTTTACCAACAACAGCTGGAAAGAGCCTTAGGGAGCATCTGGTCCAACTCTATTTCATGTATGTCTCTATACCCCACCCCACCCCCCCCAAAAAGCGGGGCAAGATAATTGTTGGTGTATCCTCCAGGTAGAATTGGATTAGACTGAAATGCTTATGGGAATCTGTAATATAATCCCTGGGACAAGCACCTACTACGTGCTAGGCATTGCACTTGCTAAGTGCTTTGCAAATATTATCTCATTTGATCCTTATAACAACCTTAGGAGGTAGATTTTGTTAGTATCCCCATTTTACAGCTGAACAAACTGAGACAGAGTCACTTGCCCTGGATCACACAGAGAGTAAGTGGAAGAGGCTGGATTTGACCATAATGAAGATGAAAGGAACCATGGTGCCTAAAACTATAACTCTTCCCCTACTACTGTTGGCATTAAATTTATTATAAGCATCCAAGATGAAAAAAGGCAAAGGTTGGCACATACTCAGCTAAGATGGTGTCCCAAGGGTTCCACACACACACACACACACACACACACACACACACACACACACACACCCATCCTACTCTTCTCAGCAGCTACCTAATGGTGTGCCAGGCTCTCTGACTCTCCTCCTTGAGTTTAATGCCCCAGGATCGCTTCTCCTACCCAGTCCTATCCAAGACTTTCTCAGCTCTTTCCCTAACCCTCAATTGCCCAAGGCACCAGAATGGCTATTTGTAGCTCCCAAGTAAAACCTTTTGAGGGCTGGAAATCACTAAAGAAATGAATGGCTACTCTTTTGAAAGATTCTAGGCTGCCCAGGAATAAAAGGCATAGAAGCTCCCCCTTGAAGGACAAGATACAGACCTCCAATCTGCCCCTGTTCATGACCTAACACTTCTCCATCTCCTCCTTCTTCTTCCTCTCCACCCCCCCCCAAAACAAAAATGAATCTGGGCCAATTGAGTCCTCCCCTTTCTGCCAATGGCAACAAGAGACTTTAAATCACTCCTCCCTTGGCATGTGCAAATGAATGCATGCTTGAAAGACCACATTGGATGCTGGGTGATTCTAGTGGCCACCTCCCGCCAGCATCCCCATCCTGGCGAGGGCATTGAAATAAGGTCCCTCCTCCCTCTGCCACCCAGCCTTAGCCGTGGGTTCCTTGTACCCGGAGGGGTTCTCTTTTTCTTTTCCCCTATGGAAGACCTGGTTTATCCCCCCCAGGAGAGAATGCCCAGGGCTTGCTTTCTTTAGGAAGGACCCCAGGTAAGTATGCCTCCCTTCCCTTCCCACTCCTCATCTCTTTTCCTTTTAGTAGAACATTGGTGTGTAATTGGACAGAGGCTTTTAAAATTCACCTTTAAGGGGAAAAATACTGTTGAATTGATATGACTTCATTGATTTTAATAAAGCCTCAGAAGATGGGCGAACAAAGAGGTGTATTGGTTCCTTAATTAGGAAAGGATTTATTCAATAAGTTATTGGACAAGTTAATTTACGGGACTTAATTTTGCTATTGAAAGGTTTGCCAGGCTTCCCTCCGAAATCGGGCCGGCCCGGTCCGATACCGCAGAGGCGATGACCTTGAGATAACCCGAGGGCTTCATCAGTCAGTAGGTGTCCGTCCTCAGGAGCGCCAGGCCCCCTCCCTCAAAATCCCCCCCTCCCATCAGTGCCAGGCTCCAGTACACGGAGGCACCTCATCTGTATTCAAATTACCCTCAGTGAAACAGCAGGCCCAGTCCGGGTAATAACTCACCAGCAGGGAGAGGTGGAGGGAGAGGCGCCCAGACCCTTCATGCAGATTGGACATTATCATACATTTCGGTGGTGTCGGACAGGGCTGCTGGAGAGGGCCGTTAATGAAAATATCAATCAAAGACTTCTCCTGACTTAATGGTCAATTTAAATTAATTAATTGGAAAGGGGAAGAGAGAGGGAAAAAAAAAGTTGAGAGGGGCGGGCACCTAAAAGGAGTTGGCAGGCGAGGAGGGAGGTGCCCAAGAGCTTTCTATTACCCCCCCCAAGGGGCAACAGGATCCTTCCAGAGCAAGACCTTTTGGGGAGGGAAAGGGGGTTCCCCTTCCTGCAAAACCAACCAGGCTTCCACCATAAGACATGAGTATTTCTTGGGGTCAGAAATTCTCACGATGATAAAAATAATTCATAATCTTAAGGTTGCTGAAGGACTTTTCCCAAAGCCATATTTGTAAGCTATTGATAATCCTGTAAGCTATTAATAATCCATGAAATAAATAAGCATCAGAGAGTTGAAGGGACCTATCCAGGAACACTCGGGCTTGTAGATGTCAGTTTGACTCAAATCCAGATCTTTTGTCAATGATTCTGTCAATCAATGAGCACCTACTGTGTGCCAGGCACCGAGCTAAATGCAGGGGATATAAAAGAAATTGGGAAGGTAGTCCCTGCTCTCAGGGATCAATCAATAAGCACCTACTATGTGCCAGGCACCATGCTAAATGAAGGGGATATAAAAAAATTGGGAAGGTAATCCCTGCTCTCAAGGATCAATCAATGAGCACCTACTATGTGCCAGGCACCAAGCTAAATGCAGGGGATATAATAGAGATTGGGAAGGTAGTCTCTGCTCTCAAGGATCAATCAATGAGCACCTACTATGTGCTGGGCACCAAGCTAAATGCAAGGGATATAAAAGAAATTGAGGAGGCAGTCCCTGCTCTCAAGGATCAATCTAATGGGGGAGACAGCATTCAAACAACTACATGCAAATAAGATATAGTCCGGAAAAATGGAGAATAATCTACAGAGAAGGTGCTAGAATTAAGAGGGATCCAGAAAGGCTGACTGTAAAAGGTGGGATTTTAACTGGGACTTGAATAGAGCCAGGAGGCAGAGAAGAGGAGGGAGAACATTCCAGGCATGAGGGGGCATGCCCAGAGCAGAGAGATGGAGTGTCTCATTCATGGAACAGCCATGAGGCCAATGTGGCTGGATCAAAGAGTACATAAGAAGGGCAGCAAGGTGGCACAGTGGGCAGAGTGCCAGGCAAGGAGTCAGGAGGCCCTGGGTTCAAATCTGACCTGAGACACTTCCTAGCTATGTAATTCCTAGCAAGTCTTTTAACTTTGTTTGCCTAGTCCTTGTGCTTCTGTTTTAGAGTTGTTACTAAGAAAGGATTTAAAAGAAAAGACAAAAAGAGTACATGATGGATTGTCTTTTTTTATTTTTCTTCATTTTATTCCAGTAACAAATCTACACATAAGTTTTCCATGGTTACATGATTCATGTTGTCTCCCTCCTCTCTTCCCTCCCCTCTCCTGTAGATAACAAGTAATTCCACTGGGTTATACATGTATTACATGATGGAGTTTTAAGGTGTAAGAAGACTGGAAAGGTAGGAGGGGGCTAGATTATAAAGAGCCTTGAATGCCAAACAGAAGGTTCTATATTTGTTAGGGAGGTAATAGGGAGTCACTGGAGTTTATTGAGGAGGGGAGGAAGGGAGAAAGAGGCAGTCGGGGGGCAGTGACATTGGTTAGACCTTCACTTTGGAAAATCACGTTGGTGGCTGAATGGAGGATGGACTGAAGTGGGGAAGAACTTGTGGCAGGCAGACCTAGTGGCACTTTATGAACTACATCCTTGGTAAAGAGACAGGGCTATAAGTAAGATTTTTGCCAAAGATTGTCCGGCGAGTTAGTGTCAGAGGCAGGATAAAAATTCAGGTGTCCTGCCTCCTAGTGCTTGACTCTTGACACCAGTTTGCTTCCCTTGTAGATCTGATGATGTTCAGAGAAGGGAAATCACTTTCCTAGGATCATACAGCTAGTAAATTTGAAAGCCGAGAACTGAATCCAGGTCTTCTCTTTTCCCTAAGCCATTCTATCTCTCTGGAGCCTCAGTTTCTTCCCCTCTGAAATAAGGACAATAAACTTTGTGCTATTATTCAGGCAAGATCACAGCATATCCCGTCTGATGCTAGAAGGAACCTTTGAGGCCATATAGTCCAATCACCTCATTTCACTTACGGAAACTGGTCCTGGGTGACTTGCCCAATGTCACCAGAGAAAAAGCTTCAGAGGTGGGAATTAAGCCTAGGCTCCTCTTTCTATTATGGCATGCTACTTCTCTAAAGGGAGCCTCAGTTTCCTTCTCTGTAAAAAGGGGGCAATAATCTTTATAGAAGCACCATCACCTATCTCATAGGGCTTTCACAGTACAGGGAGTGCTTTGTAAACCTTATAAGCATGATGGAAACCAAGGACTTTTATTTTATTTTTAAAACCCTTCCTTTGGGTCCTAGTATCAATTTTAAAACAGAAAAGTGGTAAGGACTAGGCAATCAGGGTTAAGTGACTTGCCCAGGGTCACATAGCTAAAAAGTGTCTGAGTTCAGATTTGAACCCAGGTCTTCTCAACTCCAGACTTGATGCTCTTTCTACTGGGCTCCCTAGCTGCCCTAATAATGATAAAATGAAATAATGGTCTTTTAACAGTCACAGTCAAGTGCTAACATGATTTTTCCATGATCTTCTTAGAATCATAGGGTTTGGAGCTAGAAGGAATCATGCATATCTTCTCCAGTCCAGTCCAAAGAAGAGAAAAATAAACCCCAGAGTAGAGAAGTGACCTGTCCAGCATCAATTTCAGTCATTTTTCATTTGTTTCTGACTCTTCATGACACTTGGTGTTTTCTTGGTAAAGACAGTGGAGAGGTTTGCCATTTCCTTCTCCAGCTCATCTGACAGATAAGGAAACTGAGGCAGTCAAGCTTAAATGACTTGGCTGGGGTCATGCAACTAGTGTCTGAGACCAGATTTGAACTCGGGAAATAAGTCTTCCTAACTCTAGTCCAAGCACTCTATTCACTGCACCATCTTGCTGTGGAACTGCTGAAGATATTAGAGGACCAACCTGGCTCTTCTGACTTTGAGCCTTCACCTAAAATATTTTGGAAATATGAGCTGCTTTCAGAATTAATTATTACTATCATTTTCCCCTGAAAACAAAACCAAGAGTATAAGCACACTGGCACAGTTTCAAATCCCAGTTCTGTTGATTCCTCCTTTTTTGACCTTGGGGATAGTCCCTTTCCCCCTCTGGGCCTCAGTTTCTTCATCTGTAAAAGGAGTGAATTGAACTAGATGATATCTTAGGTCCCTTCCAGCTCTGAATTCTGAGATCTTCTGTCCTCTTTGGGATGAGCCTACTGGGATTTGTTGTCTTAGAAACACTCTAAAGCAGTGGTTCCCAAACTTTTTTGATCTACCGCCCCATTTCCAGAAAAAATATTACTTAGCCCCCTGGATATTATTTTTTTTTTATTTTAATAGCAATTAGTAGGAAAGATAAATGCACCTGTGGCCATCGCTGCCTCCCTGGATCACTGCAGCAGCCACCAGGGGGCGGTAGCGCCCACTTTGGGAATCACTGCTCTAAAACATCTTGGGTTACCTTGTTGATGGAGAATTAATCTCCCATAAAGACTAGCACCTTTCTGATCTGCCCCAGCTCCTGGCACTGCATGAATGGTCCATTCAACATGAGATATGACCACCTACTGTCCATCCTTAGGTAAGGGGTGGAAGAAACATCAAAGTAAAGTATCACCAACCAGAGGGATAGACAGCAGGGGTTTCTCATGCCCTAAGACCACTGATGAAGCTATGAAGATCTGGCAAGAACTCCAAAATGCTGCAGATTTGGGGTCTAGTGATACCACTGAATGGGTTAGCCCTCCAGGCACTGCAATGTCACTGTTCCTAAGAGTCAAAAAATGGGATGATACCTGGATGGACTTACCTAAGGGGCGAATGGATCTCATTTGGGTTCCGGTTCCAAAAGAAGGAAGAACCATGTTTCAGTGAAGAGGGAGCTGATAACTAGAGCAGGCATCACCACAAGTACACATGGAAGGAATGGAAAATATGACTCCTTTGGAAGTCTCTGACGAGATTTAGACAAAGGTTTCTTGCTACTTTTTTGTCAATGTAGTCTCAGCTCCAAGTCACACAACAATACATTTCATAATAATGGCAATTATAAGAAATAACTTCATTCCCATGTCTAGATTTAGATGAAATAAAAATCAAAAATTCTTGTGAGGAAGCTACTCACATCTGAATAGGGAAAAAAAACGCCATTAAAGAACCTGAGATCATTAAAAATTTTCACTCAACTCAAAATCTAGAAATAATGGAATGGGTGACAAAAACAAAACCAGTGCCTCAAGTGAGTTTGAAAAGGAAATAAACATACTTAGCCCAGAATTCTAAAAAGTCCTTCTTGAGTTTGGTGGCATGAACCAAAATATCAGACCAGTTATACCAGTAGGGTAGGTTTTTTTATTTAATTGTATTTTTTCCTCAATTACATGTGAAAACAGTTTCCAACATTTTAAAAGAATTTTGAGTCTTGAATTCTCCCCCACCTCACTGCTGAGATAAGTAGCCCCATATAAATTTTACACGTGCAATCATGTAAAGCGTTTTTCTATAGTAATCCTTTTTTGGAAGAAAACTCAAACAAAAAAAATAAGAAAGAAAATGAAAAAAGCTCATTTGGGTCTGGATTAAGACTCCATCAGTTTTTTTCCCTGTAAGCAGATGATATTTTTTATCATGAGTCCCTTGGGATTGTTTTGCTTCATTGTATTGCTGACAATAGTTATTATTTTTTGTTCATTGTTCGGTATTTTTGTCACTGTATACAGTTTTCTCCTGGTTCTGCTTATTTCACTCTGCTTCAGTTCATTTAAATCCTTCCAGGTTTTTCTGAACTCCTCCTGCTTGTCATTTTTTACAGCACAATTGTATTCCAATACAATCACATACCATAACTTAGTCATTCCCCAATTGATGGATATCCTCTCACTTTCCAATTCTTTAGACTCACAAAAAGAGCTGCTTTAAATATTTTTACACAGTCCTTCCCCCTTTCATTTTTCAACTCTTTGGGATGCAAACATGGTAATGGTATTTCTAAGTCAAAAGTCTGTTTTACAGTCCTTTGGACATGGGTCCAAATTGCTCTCCAGAATTGCTGAATCAGTTCACAACTCCCCCAACAGAGCATTAGTGTCTAAATTTTCCCACATCTTCCCCAAGTTTTGTCATTTTCCTTTTGTCAAAATAGCCAATCTGGTAAGTACAGGGTGGTACTGTATGGTAGTTTTTAAAAGCTAACATTCATTATGATTCTTATGAGCAAACATGACATTGACCCCATTAATTGAAGTCAATCACATCTTTGTGTGCCTTATACAAAACATTCACAGTTTGTATCACTAAAAATCAAAACCATAGACACAAGAAAACAGCACAGTGAACAAGAAACAGAAAAAGGTTGTGCCAATAACTCCAGGGATAGAAAAAGCAAAAATGTCTCCATTTAATCATTATTGAAAAGGCTGTCCCAAAGTGTTGTAATATTTACACGGGCTGCATTAGCCACTGCAGTCTTTGACTCAGTTCTGCACTCATGACTTATTCATCTACTGCAAATATATAAAATAGACACAAATAGGTTAAAAACAAGCATAATATAATAAATAATAAAATATAATATACATAATATGATATGATATGACATGATAAATAATAAAATAAGAGTCAGGTGGAAAACTGGTTTCTGTTTAAAACATGCCAATAACTAAAAATGCCAAAGCCAACTAACATAAAAATTGTCCAAGGAAATAGTTTGAGCTCCATCTTCAAATCCATCTTCATCTTTCCTAAACAGAACTAAATATGGCTTCCATATTAAAGGAAGAATCAAACCAAAACATCTTACCAACTACTCAGTTTATGTGGATGGCACCAAACTATATGACTACCAGAAAACACATTGGACAGCTCCTTCATCTCACACAACCTTCCACAAATGGTATCAAAAAGTTATTTGACTTCCATTGTAAAATAACAATAGGCAATATTGTATAAAATTCTTTTTAAATAATATTTGCTTTTTTCCTTAATTGTCTGTGAAAACAATTTTAACCTTTGTTTTTTAAAATTCTAAGCCAAATTCTCCCCCTCCCTCTATGTCTCTCCTCCCTCCATCTCTCACCTCTCCCTTCCCTGAGACAACTTAATGAATACCAAGGAAAGATCACATTTGAGCTTGGGTCCTAGTACCAAATGGAACCAATGAACAAAAGTCATGCAAATACCTTAGTTTCATCTAGGCAAGTGATATCAAATATATTACTATTAAGGAGAAAGTTGCTGAGTCTAATAAGTTAAGAGTGGCATCCTGAAATCAAAGCTAAGTAAAAAGAACAACATCAACAAATTACTATGCCATCCACATCTTCTATGGTGTCTCATTGTTCTATGGATGTGTCCCCAGTGTTGTTGAAAGTTGTGGCAGTGGAGACATCTGGGTGATTCAGTGGAGAGAACCAGGCCTGTAGATGGGAGGCCCTGGGTTCAGATCTGGCCTCAGACATGTCCTAGCTGTGTGAACCTGGGCAAGTCACTTAACTGTAATTGCCTATCCATTACCGCTCTTCTGCCTCAGAACCAATACTTAGTAATGATTCTAAGGCAAAAAGTAAGGTTTTTTAAAAAAAGAAAGTCATGGCAGGGCAATAGAGAAGTTGAGGGTTCTTACCAAGCTGGAAATGCTCCAAGCACGTACCAGTAATGATATGGTACATTTTAAGAAGTATTATGATATTATGGTATCATGGTATCATGGTATCATGAAAAGAGGCCTGGATTTGGGATCATAAGACCTGGTTTCAAGTACTTCCCTCTTACCACAGGACCTTGGACATATCACTTAACTCTATAGGGGCTCAGTTTCCTCACCTATAAAATGATGAAATTGGATTTTATGACCTCTATTGTCTTTTCCAGCTCTAAATTTTATAGCTACAAGTAGCAACACTTGATCACCTTCTCATGGTTCTTCAAACACTTCTAAATAAGAACTTCTAAATAAGGCCAAGGATCACCAAGTGGAGATTGGCCACATGGCCACAACAACTCATAAAAACCATTTACTTGTTATTTGTTCTTCATTTTCAAAGAGAGCCAGTGACATCACAAGAGTATAGAGCATTTTTGTTGTTTGTCCTTTATTCTCAAAAGGACTAATGTCAGGGTGATGTCTTAACTTATTCATGAATTAGATTTAAGAGAGGCAGAATTGCAGAAAGTCATCAGCCTCACTCTTCCAAATCATCAAAGTCTAGTGGCAAGACAAAAATCAGGACAGTTGGTAATTGCCCAGAATGTGGTGGATGAGCTTGGAGTCTTTGATTTGTGACCGAGCTCTAAGCACTACACAGCTCCTGCTTCTACTGCCTTCATGGCCATTGGAACAAATTGTTCTCACCCACCATTTAACTAAAACATGTCAGGACCATCGTCTGTGTTAGGGAAGGAAAGGTCCACATTGATGAAATCAGAGATGCTTAAAATATTACATTTTACTGTTTAGGCAAGCAACAGCTAAAAGTAATCTTTAGCATATTTATCCACAATGACTTTTGTGTAAGAAGTGCTCTAAAGGACATCATCAGCATCATACATAACCAGAAAAGGATATGAGCCAGTCACATAATTAGAATGAGAGACAATAGACAAATAGCCCAGGGACTTTGATGAAATGTGAGAGAGAGAGAGAGAGAGAGAGAGAGAGAGAGAGAGAGAGAGAGAGAGAGAGAGAGAGAGAGAGAGAGAAGGAAGGAAGGAAGGAAGGAAGGAA
>NC_058135.1:223882574-223897832 GCF_016433145.1 Gracilinanus agilis | reverse complement strand
GCCTCAGACACTTCCCAGCTGTGTGACCCTGGGCAAGTCACTTGACCCCCATTGCCCACCCTTACCACTCTTCCACCAAGGAGCCAATACACAGAAGTTAAGGGTTTAAAATTTTTTTAATTAATATTAAGACAGAAAATAAGAGTTTAAAATAAATAAAATAAAAATATGGGCCAGAAGAGACAGGGAATGATAGCAGCTGTTACCACACAAGAGATGGAGGGATGAGCCCTGGAAATGGTTATGTTGGGCTACAAGCTTGATAGGAGTTAGCAGTGCAATATGGCTATTGTCATAATAGCCATGACAATATGACCATGTCATAAAGATTTATTGTTGTTGTTCAGTCATTTCAGTCATGTCCTACTCTTCGTGACCTCATTTGGTGTTTTCTTGACAAAGACACTAGAGGGCTTTGCCATTTCCTTCTCCAGCTAATTTTATAGATAAGGAAAGTGAAGCAAATGGGGTTAAGTGACTTGCCCAGGGTCCCACAGCTAGTAAGTGTCTGAAGCTAGATTTGAACTCAGGAAGATGAGCCTTCCTGACTCTGGGTCTGGTGTTCTACCTGCTGTACCACCTACCTACTCCATCATAAGGATTAGAATTTACAATCCTTAAAATGGTACATCATTGTGAGATGGGAGGGGATGGGATGGCATGGGGGGCATCTGGGGCTATGATTTCTTTGGCATAGAGGACTCCCCAAAAGAAATGCCCTTAACCCATGGAGATCAGCACCTGCTTAGCAACTTATAGCCTGGAGGCACTCAAAGACTGAGCCGACCCAATAAGTGTCAGAGGCAAGCCTTGAACCCATATTGTCTTGACTCTGAGGCCAACACTCTATCCACTGGCCTATTTGAGTTATGGCCATTATTGTTATTATTTTTAAATCTAGTGCAAGAAAGGAAAACCATTTGGAAAAGCTTGTATTAGTTTTCCTTTCTTGCACTAGATTTAAAAATAATAATAGCCTTGGACTCAGGATGAGCTCAGTTCAAGGTATATAAAAGCTGTGTAACCATTGGCAAGCCATTAAACTCTCAATGCTCCTCCAGTGAGGCAAGACTGTAAGTTGAGGGTAAGTTAGCCATCTGTCTAGGTAGATGGAGTTTCCACACTGGGATATCTCTATAAACACTAAAATAACCAAAATAACCTGGACCCAAAATGGCAAGCTTCTACTTCAATATTTAAGGGATTTATGATTTCATCAGCATCCCACTATTGATGGGAAGCAGGACTGGTCTGTGTCCTAATAGATAATCACAAGTTCCTAGAAAATTGATTATGGTGTCCATCCAGGTCCAGAAAAGACCCCAGAGGTCTTCTAGTCCAGTATCTTTGTTTTCCAAAGGGCAACTGAGAGCCAGGGGGGGGAATAAAAATGCTTTATCCAAGGTCACATAGGGATCAAGTCTTAGAGGCAGAATTTGAACCTGGGTCTTCTAACTCAAAAAACAGTGAGTGCTCTTTCTACTGTATCGTACCGTCACCCTTAATCATTGAAAGTTACCACAACTTGTCTATGGCTAACCAAGTGATGGGCTTCTCCAAACTCAGCCTAACTGGTCCTCAGATGAAAGCCAGATCACCTGCCTCCAGGATCATCTGCAAAGCCAGCATGTGCATGCCACTGGTCTAACCTCCAAGAGCCCAGACCCATCTCCAGGCCAAGCTAATGAAAAAATGCAACACAGGAGGGGGGCAGCTGGGTAGCTCAGTGGATTGAGAGCCAGGCCTAGAGACGGGAGGTCCTAGGTTCAAATATGACCTCAGACACTTCCCAGCTGTGTGACCCTGGGCAAGTCACTTTCCAATTGTCTAACCCTTGCCACTCTTCTGCCTTAACCAATACTTAATATCAATTCTATGACAGAAGATAAGGGTTTTAATTTTATTAATGCAATATAAGGCTGCACAACTAAAGCTTGGCTGCCACATTGCACTGCTAATTCCAATCAAGCTTGCAGCCCACCATAACCACTTCTAGTCCCCACCTCTCTTGTGTGGCAATATCTGTTACCCTGCCTGTCTCTTCTCTTCCATATTTTTAAGTTGATTTTTCAAACCTAATACCGTGAACAATGCTTTGCATACAGTAGATAACTCGGTGCCCTGAACAAGGGAAGTGATCCCCTCGCTGTCAATCCCTGATGACAGCCAGAATATTAGGCCCAGTTGGGACAGGGCATATTTTCAGCAGGTTACCAATGGCTTGAGAATGTCCAAAGGAGGATGACTGAAGGGAATGGAACTCACGCCTAAAGGACGAATCAAAAGAGCTAAAAATAAAAAAAAAATTTAAATTTAAAAAATTTAAAAAAAATTAAATTAAAAAAAATTTTTAAAAAAAGAGCTAAAAATATTTACCCTGAAAAAAGATTTTGGAAGAGGAGTTGGGGGGGGAGGGGAGAAAAGGGCACACTCGCTGTCCTTAAATCACTGAGGAATTATGATATGGAAAAAGGTTGGGATTTACTCTGCTCAGTCTCAGAGGTCATAACTAGGATTAAAGGGGGGAAATTATAGGAAGACAAATTCTACCTCTCCAAAAATAGAATTTCTCAAGTATTCGTGTTAACTCAAAAGGAAATGGGATGCCTTCCGAGGTAATAAGTTCCCCATCAAGAGGAGACTCACTGACCCCTTGATGGAGTGGTATAGAAGGGTACAGACTAGACCAGATGACCTCCAAGGCCATGTTGGTGTTCTAAGATGTAAAAAAGGTGCCAGTGCCGTAGCCTGCCAGCCACAGAATCATATCCAATTGAATGACAAGAATGTTCTTTTGAGATCTTCTTTTTCCCCCTCGACAGATGTTAAAAGGCTTCCTGAAAGCAAAGGACAATTGAACTCCCTCGGCAGGATGGGTCATCTAGGGAGAAGTACTGGAATGAAAAGGAAATATCTTTCTGGAGATCAAAGGCTATACACCAAGTGTCTATCCAGGCCGACACCCGGGAAAGCAATCTTCTTTTCCCTGAGACTGTGAGAGGAGCTCGTGTCACACACGCTGCTCCCTGTGACAAGGCAAGAGGTTTGGAGCTGACGGGGACTGAGACAGAGTTTTGACTTAAGGTTGTGTGATTAATTCCATCCTTGGTCCCTGAAGAAGTTTGGTCTACCAAGGGCTGAGGAACGTGGCATCATTGGATACGGGACCACTGAGTCTTAAATTGAGATATCATCAAATCCAACCATCTCCTTTAACAGATGAGGAAACTGAGGCTCAGAAAATGTAAGTGACCTACCTAAGGTCACAGAGAAATTAGTTCTGGACTTTAAGGCAGAAGGAGAGGTAGAATAGCATCAGATTATGATAGAGGAATTTCAGAGTTCATGAGCATAGGTGTGGTACAGTAAGATGAAGGCTACAAACCAGTTCTATGCATAGCTGTGCTGGAATAGGTCATGAGAAATGAGTCCATTGGGGAATTAGGAGGTTGGGGGTTTGAGGTGTGTGTTGAACCCTTCTAGTAAAGAGGGAAGGAATTGGGGAGAAGAAAGATGGTGATCCAGACATTGAACTCACTGAGGAAGAAAAGTGACCTAAAGGTCAATAGCCAACTGAGCTTTAATTGGGTGATAAAAATGAATCTGGAAAGAGAAGAGGATTCTAGGTGATGCTAGAAGTGGCAATGGGGAGCAATTTAGAATTCAGGCCTCCTCCCAGAACCAGTGAGTTGGGGTTATCAATGAAGGCAGCCAGTCCTGGAAAGGGCCACCAGAGAAGCCCTGCCATCAGAAGAGAACTAGGTCTTGGTACCAGGTTCTGGGGTTACAAAGATGAAAATAAAAAAACAGGCCTTCACCTCAGGAACCTTTCATTTCACCTGGTGACACAATATTAATGTGTATGCATTCTGGGCAGCTAGGTGGCTCAGTAGAGAAAGAACCAGACCTAGAAGATGGGAGGTTCTGGGTTCAAACTTGATTTCAGACACTTCCTAGTTGTGTGACACTGGGCAAGTCACTTAACCCTGATTGCCTGCCTCTTGCCACTCTGCTTTCTAAGACTGATACTAAGACAGAAAGGTAAGGGTTTTAAAATATGTGTGTATCTGTGTGTGCATTTGTTTTATATAATATATATATACATATATATATATAACATATACCAATCAATAAATAAATACAAATAACTTGAGGAAGGAGAGAGATCTACCAGCAATTTGGGGGAAAGGGCAGGAGAGGCATGCAGGGAAGGATTAACAGAGATGGTAGCAGCTAAACTGAGACTCTCAGGACAACCAGGATTCCAAGATGCAGAGGAGACCAATGTGAAGTTTCAGAAACAGGAGATAGAATCTCAAGTTCAAGGAATCTCAAGAAGGCCAGTCTGATTGGAGGAGAGAGGATGTGGAAGGGAGGAATGTGAAGGACTTTAAATGCCAGAATAAGGAAAAACTGGAAGCAGCTAAAGATTCAAGAGCAGGAGAGAATCCAGGGAGGTAGGAAGATGATGTTTGGAAGTTCCAAGCCATCCAGGTGGAATAGCCAACAGGCCGTTGGTGGTGCAGGCAGGATTAGGGCTGGATCTACATATCTGGAAATCATCTGCATGACATCCCCAGGTAGGTCTGTGGGGAAAGAGCATTTCCCCTTCTGTTTCCTCTTTTCCATTCTAATTGGCTGTTTATCTCTGTTCTTAACACACATTGGATTTAAAAATTATCCCACTTAGCCCTTACCGCTCTTCTGCCTTAGTATTGATAGTATTGATTCTAAGACAGAAGGTAAGGGTTTAAAAAAGATAGCTATCCCAATGCCAGTTCTTCTCAATAACTCACAATTTTGAGAATTGGGAAAATAATACAAATTTGGATTTGGTGTAAGAAAAATCTTAAGAACTCTCTGACTATATGATGGGCTGCCTAGAAAGGTGGTGAGTTCCCCATCCCTGACTGTCTCCAAGCATAGGACAAATGAATATTTTTTTATAGATGTTACAGAGGAGATTCCTGTACAGGCTGACCTTGATACCCTTTGAGATACCTTCTAACCCTGAGTATTTGTAATTCTAAGTTGGCGAGGAAAGAGGATGGAGGCAATGTGATAAGGGAGGAAAGGGGCCAGACTTGGTCAGTCAGAAGATCTGGGTTCATATCCCAGCTCTTCCTACCTACCTATATGACATGGGGCAAGTTTTTGGCCTCTCTGGGCCTCAGTTTCCTCACCTATAAAAATGAGATGATTGAACTAGATGACCTTGGAGGTCCCTTCTAGCTATAAAGTGATCATCTTCCTACAGTATATATCCTCTAAGACTCTCCCTGATTGAGATTCTGTGTTGCATCCTGACCCCACTGACCTTCCCACTCCATATCTGCTTCCCAGAAGATTCCAAGAAATGGGTACTAACCATGACATCACTGCCGGGCCAGCCTCAGGAATGAAGGAAGGCAGGGGAGGTCGACCTTGTAGATCTTGACCCTGAGCCGCCTCTCTGCTCAGGCCTGGCCGGCTGGGACCCAGGCAGATAACATGCCTTGGAGGCTATTCTCAGACTAATTCCGGCTAATGTCATGCATGACGAGTTAACCTCGATTTGATCCGTCCTTTAGAGATTTATCCATCAATAAAGGCATTATTACCCCTCTGATGATAGTTAGTATCATTTATGGGAATTGTCTATTGATGGACACACTTAAAGGAGGATGTTTATGTGCTGAACAATCACATAGCTTACTTCTCCAATAATCACGGGATCGATTTTGGTGGGGAAAATCCAATGGAAAGACTTTCTTTTAAAGATGGTGCCCTCCCTCTAAAACATCCACAACAGCTTCTCCTTGCGCCAAAGTTTTAGGCTCTCTCAAATACTACGGGCACTCAGGGCTTCCTGGAGGAAGTCGAGTCTGGAGTCCCAAAGGAAAATGTAGGTCAGAATTGAGATGAGGAGTTTTCCTTCATTAGTTCTCCCAAGCAGATGTCAAATCTCCTTTGACTAAAATTACCCTTTGAAGGCAAACACTGTGTTTTAGTCACTTTTGTGACTACTGTAATACTAAGTACAAGATTTATCCCGCAGACAGCAGGGACATAATAAATGTTTGTTAAAGTGAATTCATCTTATTCATTTAACACTCATGACTATATATATAAGGCACTATGTTCAGGCCTGGGGGGGGGGGTCAAGGTCAAAAACACCACAGATGCTGCCATCAAGGAGTTTGGCATGTGAAGGGCATCCACAGAAGAATGGAGGAGGACACCATTTTTTTTTTCTGTCTTAGACTTGACACTAAATACTGGCTCCAAGGCAGAAGAGTGGTAAGGGCTAGGCCATGGGGGTTAAGTAACTTATCCAGAGTCACACAGCTAGCAAGTTTCTGAGGTCAGATTTGAACTCAAGATCTCTTATTTCCAGACCTGACTTTCAATCCACTAAGCCAGCTAGCTGCCCCCAAAGATATCTTTTGAAAAGCCAGAACTTCGTTGTATCTTCTTTCAGCCACAAAGGAATCAAAGAAATGCTGGGTAGGGTCACTTAGCTGTGATTTCTAAGGAGTCCCAAATAGCCTTCACTTCTGGGCAGGGCTGTCCTCACCCTTATGGTCACATAGAGCAGCCAAGGAGAAGCTTAGAAAGAATCGATGAAATCTCCTCATCAATGGAAATCCTAATTCTATGAGGTAACATTAAGCTGGGAAATGGTGGTGAAGAAACCCCTTGATGTGTTACAGATTTGAGGACTGGCAAGGAAATTAATATCCTAATCTGATTCCCTCATTTTACAGCTAAGGAAACAAAGGCCAGGAGCAGTAAAATCACTTGCCCAAGGTCACAGAGTCGTAAGTGGCAGAGACAAGATTTGAACCAAGAGCGGCTGAATACAAATCCAGGCTATCGTACTGAGATACCTCCAAGCTAAGGTCTACTTTGATGGCAAAAGCATTGAATTTGGAGTCTAGAGTTTGTGAGCCCAACCTACAAGGAAGGAAGGCTTCCCTCCAAGGCAAATCTCTACCCAAAATTCCAGAATGAATTGCTCTGGGTGGACACAGGCCATGAATGAATCATTTGCATCTTATGTGAGACTAAAAAGAAAGGAAGGCAAAGCTTGCCAAAGGTCCCACCCTGAACAGGGAGCAGAGTCAGGTCTCATATCCTGACTCTGGCCCTGGATTTGAAGTCAAAGAACCTGGTTTCAGATCTAGGCTCTTATTATTAGCTATGGAAATAGAGTATCAGCCACTTGAAGGCAAAAATTGGTTTTTTTGTTTTGTCTTTGTATTTTTGGCGCTTTGAGGCTAGTAGTGGTTTGCACAGAGTTGGTATTTAATAATTGTTGGTTGAATGAAGCAATCGATCAGTTAGGGACTTGGGCCAGTCCCTTCCTCTTTCTGGTCCTTTTCTTCCTCCTCTGTAAGATGAAAGGATGTGTAGCTAGATGACTTGTACAATCATTTCAAGCTCTAAATCCTAGGGACTCTAGGACCTATTTATGATCCTAAAAACACACACACACACACACACACACACACACACACACACACACACACAAATACTCCAAACCTTAGTTTTCACCTCTATAAAATGGCAATGATATCTGCTGGGAAGAAAATACTGTCAATTTTAAAGTGCTATGAAATTAAAGTCATTATCATTATTTCCAATTTTTGTTTTTGTTGTTTGGTCTCTCTCTGGAACCTCTAGTAGTCCCTGGAAACTTCTTGGGACACTGTCCAGAAGCTATTCCAGCAATGGCCAGTTAAGGCATCCATTCTTCCCAGTCCAAATGGTTTCCTCAAGACCTCAGATGCTCTAACTCTTCCAGGATCCCTTCAAAGTCAAGGGGTCCTATCTCAAGACTCTGGAAGGGTCAGAATGTTTAAGCCCCATTTTTTTAGCTAGTAATTGGTCATTAGATCAGATTAAACTGAAAGGAACCTAGGAGATCATCATTTATTCCAATGTTTTCATTTTATGGAAAGGAAAATGGGGACCCAGAATGGAGGCATGACTTGCTCAGAGTTGCTACACAATAAATAGGAATCATACATAAGACCTGAATTCAGGTTCTCTGACTCCAGAGACATTGGTCATTCCATGGTCCTACCATGTGGAAACCCAAAGATGCCCTTCTCCCTTACGATGCTGGGCTTCTCACTGGCAGGTTCTCTCTTCTTAGCTTTGCAGGATTTGAGTATTTCTCCTCTTTCTCATTTCTACAGTTTACTGGGTGAGCAGACATGAATAAGCCTGGTGATTTCGAGGTCTATGGATTCCATGAAGTTCCCCTTCTCCCCCTACAAATTGCTATCCCAATGGATGTCCTTCAAAGATTTGAAGGCAGAAATCGAGGTGCATCAAAAAAATGAAGTGCTTGTTGTTGCTGTGTAGTCATTTTTTTCCCCAGATATGTCCAACTCTTCCTGAGGCCATTTGGGGTTTTCTTGGCAAAGACACTTGAGTGGTTTCCCATTTCTTTTCCAGCTCATTTGACAGATGAGGAAACTGAGGCAAACAGGGCTAAATGACTTGCACAGGGTCAAACAGCTAGGAAGTACAAAAGGTCACATTTGAACTCAGTCCTTCTTGATTCCTAATCTAGACCTCTATCCTCTATGACACCAAAATGCCCTATAACAGTAACAGCTCCTCTTTCCTCTGGGATTTATGGTTAATAAAGAGTTTTCTCATAACTGCCCTGTGATCAGGGAGTAAAATATTATTATTTCCATTTTACAGATGTCACCACCAAGGCAAAATAGAGTAAGGTATCTAACCAGATTTCTTGAAACTCGATGCTTATTCATGATTGGATCGCCAATCATGAATAAGCATCAAATTTCAAGCCCAGATTGTCTCCTTCCAAGAAGAGTTCCACTACCCACTACCACTGCTGCCCAGGAGTCTGCGATGCCAAAATCCCAGGTCTCAAATGTAGAGAGCAAATGTAGACTGAGGTTTCTAACTTTTAGTGTGCTTTCTGTAGGGAATGGAATCCCCAAAGGAAACTTCATAAACTGGATATGAATGAATTTCTTACTATTGATGACATCTTCTTCCTCCCTTCCTCCCTTTCCCCCCTTTTCCAGGTTCCTGCCAGGCTGGTCTTCTTCCTCTCTCTGATCTCCAAGCCTTTGCTCAGGGCATTCCCCATACTTCCTTCTACCCTCCTTTTCAACCTGATATGCATTCTCCCCTCCCTGACCTCACCAAATCTCCACATCATACTGATCTCTCCTTTTCCAGAACTCCCATTGCACAGGATTTGAAGACTCTGTTCCATTATCCAGTTCGTTATCCCAGGGCTGGAAACCTGGGCTCAGTTCGGTGCCATGTGCAGGACCCTCTGAAACTGGGGCAGAGGCTGCGTTTGGGAGACAGGATAGGATGCTCACAGGGATGCCACTTCACCGAGACAGCTCCTGGATCTCACACCTAGCATCCCTAGCCATGACATACACCTCTGGCTACTGGAGGAGAAACTGGGACATCCACAGCTACACTTTGTATTCAGTAACCATTGGCGATCTTAGTTCTCTCTGAAGCTAAACTAGAGAGCTGAACAGAGCTGTTTCCTTCTATTAATTCATTCTCCTGCAATTTTCCTCCATTGGGGTTGACCGGGGTGTGTGGAGTCAGCAAATAGGCTAAAGGATGATTGGCTTCAGATGGAACTCATAGAAAGAGGGCATCAGGGTGTCGAATCATGGAGTCTCTGAAAGAGACTCCCTGTGGGACCTTGGGCAAGTCATTAACCTTTCTGGGGCTCAGTTTCCTCCTATGTAAAATCTCCAAGCCCCTAAAGGTCTCTTCCCACTCTAAATTTATGTTCCTGTGACCTTACAGGGAATCAGGAGCCTTGGGGTCCAACCCTGACTCTGACACCTTGAGCAAATCACTTCCCTCTCTGACCTTAGCTTCCTCATCTGCATAATGGAGATAATAATCCTTACACATATACACACATACACAGGCTCCATCCACAGGTGTTATAAGGATAAATCAGCCCAACATACTGTATTTACTGAATGCCTACTGTGTGTCGACCCTGTAGGACACCCCCCAAAATAAGACTGAACCATAATAAAGGTATGCAAGCTTTAAGAAGGTATATAGCCAAGGTCCATACATGGCAGGTGATGGGCAAATGTGTTGCTTAACTCTAACATTATTATTACGTGGGAAAGTGGAAAACCTTCCCCTGATGATAAGGAAGACTCTATGAAATTCATGGATTTAGAGCCAGAAGGCACTTTAGAAATCATTTAGCCCAACTTCTTCATTTTACAGATGGAGAAACTGAGGCCCAAGGAGATGACCCAATGTGCCCTTAGTTTATCTTCATGTCCCCTGTCCTATGCACAGTTCTTATACATAGCAAGTGCTCATTTTGGAGTTCAGTATCATTATTGCAGAAAGCTCTGATGAGAACATAATTATAATTGACAGGGCTCCTTGCACACAGTAGGTTCTTTTTTAAAAAAACAAAACCATACTTTCCATCTTAGAATTAACACAGTGTATTGGTTTTAAGGCAGGTTAGGCAATGGGGTTTAAGTGACTTGTCCAGGATCACACAGCTAGGAAGTGTCTGAAACCACATTTGAACCCAGGACATCCATACAGTAGGTTCTTAATCAAAGTTTGCTGAATAATTTTATTTTTTTAATCTTAAGAATTTTAAGCCCATGTTCTTAAAATGTCTTACAATGTGGGGCAAGGACTGAGTCTTTTTTTTATACCCCTCAGAGCCTAACACAGCCTACCACAATAGATGCTTAATAAATATTGAATAGACTACAAAGAGTAACAGAAAGAATTCTGAGTTTAGAGCCAAGATGCTTGGGTTTGAATCCCAGCTATGCCATTAACTACCCAGGAGCCTCTATAGGCCTCAGTTTCCCCCAATGAAAAATGAGGAGTTTGAATGGAATTAGCTCTAAGGCCCCTTTCCAGCTCTAAAACCTAAGAACCTCAAAATTGCCCCAGCCACAATTCTGAAAACCGGAGTTGTTCGATGAACTTTGGTGCCCCCAAGTGGCCGTCAGGGGAATGGCAGAAGGCTTGCTCTTTCAATCTCCTTGCTAGTGCTATTTGCCTAAGGACGTTCTGGAGGGGCTGAAAGAGGCTCGCGGTCCCTAGCAAGGAGCGCAGAGTGTGGCTGCCCCCTAGTGGCAGTTTAAGGGCTGCACAAGTCACGCTTTCCTCGCCTGTCTCGCAGAGCCAGGGAGTCTGGCTTGTATTTCTATGAACCGGGACAAAGTGGGAAGGAGGTGAGAGAAGCAAGATAACTTCTGCTGTGTCTGGCATAGACTTTCAAGGCTGGAAAGGGCTTTAGGTCAATCGCAGAATGTCCTATCTGGAAGGGATCTCGGACTATGAAACAGAATGATGGGTCCTGAGAGACCCGAGGAGCTGTTAAGTCCAACTCCCTCCTTTTACAAGTGGGGAAACTGAGGACCAGAGACGCTCTCCATACACACACGCGCATTCCAACAGCCTTTTCTGCTAATCAAGGAGCAGATCTCCACCTGGACCTACTAAAGAGGCTGGGGAATCTTCTGGCCAAGAGAAGTCAGCTTCCCATGAGGGGTGTTAGGAGGTGGGTACCCTAGCTCAGCAGGATGGGGAGCAAAGACTTGCAGGACAGAGTCATCATTAGACTGGGAGGGAAATACTATAGGGAAGTCCTGAATTTAGAGCCCAGAACCCTGTTTTCATGTTCCAAACCTGTTACTTTCTAGTTGTGTGACCTTGGGCAAGTCCTTTCCCTTCCTTTGACCCTCCATTTCTTCATCTGTACTATAGGGACAGCAATGATACAAATATAAAGTCTTTTGTCTGAAAAATTAATCCATTCAAGGAGGGAGCATCCAGCACCCCTTGAAGATGGATAGCTCATTCCATTTGGGGGCAATTTTAACTCTTGGGAAGTTTCTTCCTGGTAACAATCCTAAATCTGTCCATTGCTCCTAGGTGGCACAGCAGATCATGCCCGTACTCAAGTCAGGAAGATTTGAGTTCAAACCCAAACTCAAACACCTACTAGCTGTGTGACCCTGGAAAAGTCACTCACTCCTGTTTGCCTCCATTTCCTCATCTGTAAAATGAGCTGGAGAAGGAAGCAGCAAACCACTCCAGTATCTCTGCTAAGAAAACCCCAAATGGGGTCACAAAAAGGCAGACTCAACTAAACACTACCGTAGTTCTGCCCTCTGGGGCCAGAAGAAAGAGCCGCAAGTAATGAGTAGAAGCCGCAAAGAGGCAGATTTCAACTCATTGGCTATGAAGTTTGGGGTTTTAAACATGAATCAGTCCCAGTTACCTATATGTGTAGCCCCCCAGAGTTTCTCTCCAAAATATCTGGTGCTGTGAATTCTGGAACTGCTGTGTCTTGCAGGGCAGACACACATTAAAAAATAACTTTTGTTATAGGGGCAGCTAGGTGGCTCAGTGAGGGAGATCCTGGATTCAAATTTGACCTCAGACACTTCCTAGCTGGGTGACCCTGAACAAGTCACTTAACCACTCTTCTGCCTTTGACCCAATACTTTGAATTGATTCTAAGAGGGAAGACAGGGGTTTAAAAAAAATGAGTTATTTTGTTTTTATATCAGTTATTTCTGGGGAAGGGAGTCTTCAGAAAGAGCACATTAGATGTTAAAAGATCTCTCATCTCAGGAGTCAATTTTATGATTCAAAGGGAAGGAAAGGAGATGAATTCCTCTCAAAAGGTGGCTCTGTGTGTGTTTGTGTGTGTGTGTGTGTGTGTGTGTGTGTGTGTGTGTGTTTTGTGTCTGAAGTCTTTTCTAGCCTAGATATTCTGGTTCTCCCACATGAGAATTATAAAACCTGATATTCATATAGTGCTTTTAATCCTTCTTTATAGTTGGACCCCCCTAAAACTACATGACCCAGAATGCTTTTCCTTTTTCTGTACGTGCATCCTTACATTGTTGGTATATAGTTTCAGTTTCTCCTCCCACTCTCTCTCTTCCATTTGGGTGGTTTGGGTGAACTCCCTCTCGACTTTAACTTTTTTAGTTTCCCTTTTGCTTCAGGTTTAAATTTAATAAATCTTATTAAATATAATATTTGGAGTATATTTTACATTAATTTTAATCTCTACACTTCCAAAGTTCATAGACTTGCAGATCTCAAATTGGAAGCTAGCCCTTCAGTGTCCATCTCATCCATTTTACAAATAAACAGAAACCTTGGGAAATTAAGTTGATTTGTCTAAGGTCACACAGGTAACAAATCAGGATTTGAACTCAGTTCCTCTGACTCCAAAACCTGGCTCTTTCAATTGCATAACTATCTCATGATCCTTACATCAGCTCTATTCATGGGATAAGGTTTAAGATGCCCATTTTACAGACAAAGAAAGAAACACAGAACTTCAGCCACTTTTCTGGTTTTTGCTACTGAGTCAGGATCCAAATCCAAGACTTCTGGCTCCCAGATCAGTGGTTCTTTTCACTGCAATAGATTATCCTTTAACTTCAGGTTTGTCTCATTCATAGCCATGCAAAGAGACCTGGATTCAGAGGGAAGCTGAGTCTGCCACTTAACTACCTGTGTGTCCTTGGGAAAGTCATTTAACCTTTGTGGTCCTTAGTTTCCTCATTTGTAAAATTAAGAGATTGGAAAAGAAGCTTTCTAAAGTCTCTGGGTCTCTCTCACTGGACGAACCTCTGATGCTGATCTCATTCTATGAGCTGGCATCTCTCTACTGTTTCCTGACCAAAGATTCACTCTGCTTATAGTACCCCACCCCCAGACCCTCACACCATGACCCTGTTGGGCACTTAAAACCCATCGCCATCTGCCTCCATCCTGCCCTTCCAGAATGACTGCATTTTCTCCTCAAACTCATGGTTCTAGCCTCACTGATGCCTTGCCACTGCCTGGACAATCTTCTTTTTTTTTAAACCCTTAACTTCTTTGTATTCGATCATAGGTGGAAGAGTGGTAAGGGTGGGCAATGGGGGTCAAGTGACTTGCCCAGGGTCACACAGCTGGGAAGTGGCTGAGGCCAGATTTGAACGTAGGACCTCCCGTCTCTAGGTCTGACTCTCAATCCACTGAGCTACCCAGCTGCCCCCCTGGACAATCTTCTATTGCTAAGACTTGCCATCTTCCCTCCAGGTTCAGGCCAAGCACCCCCTCCTAGGCTAGGGCTGACGTCATGTCCTTTCCCACCTCCAGTTGCTTGTATACTGTCCCTCAGATTACTCCTCACTTACTCTGTAGTGATCTTATATTTTCTTGTCTGAGTAAATAAACATTGTTTCTCAATAGAAAGGAAGCTCCTTGGGGCCAGGGATAGGTTCCTTTTCTGTCTTTCTTTTCCAGTCACTTAGCCCAGAGGTAGCTGGTGGTCCAATGGATGGTACACTGGTCCTGGGGTCAAGAAGATCTCAATTCAAATCCAGCCTTTGGCATTCACTCGCTCACCAAGTCCCTTCGCCTCTGCCTCAGTTTTCTTAACTATAAGATGAGAATCAGAATATACACCTACCTCCCAGGTTTGATGTGAAGATCAATGGGATAATATTTTAAAAGCCCTCAGTGCTGTGCCTGGTACGTAGTTAGTTATACATAAAGGACCAAAGAGAGTCACTCTGCTGAGGTCGATTTGCAGTGTGTCCACCTGATCAAATCAACACACGTTTGGAAGGTTTTACTATAGGTTGGACACAAATCGCCCATATGAACATTTGGGAAAGAATCTGATATACAGTAGGCTCTGTATAAAGATCTACTCCCTCCCATCGCTCCCTTCCCTGGCCCTTAGATTTTCTGGATAAAAGAGGTTGCTACTATTATCCCACTTTACAGATCAGAAAAGGAGGCTCAGAAAATATCATGCCATAAGTATCCAAGAAACATTTGGAAGGGGGCAGTTAGGTGGCTCATTGGATTGAAAGCCAGACCTAGAGACCAGAAGTCCTGGGTTCAAATCCTAGCCTTTACCACTCTTCTGCCTTGGAACCAATACTATCCATTCTAAGACAGAAGGTAAGGATTTGAGAGAGAGAGAAAGAGAGGGGAGACAGAGGCAGAGACAGAGAGAGACAAAGAGAAAGAGACAGAGACAGAGACAGAGAAAGAGAGAGACAGAGAGAGAAAGAGAAAAAGAGAGAGAGAGAGAGAGAGAGAGAGAGAGAGAGAGAGAGAGAGAGAGAGAGAGAGAGAGAAGACAGAGAGAGAGAGAGAGAGAGAAAGAGGAGACAGAGAGAGAGAGAGAGAGAGAGAGAGAGAGAGAGAGAGAGAGAGAGAGAGAGAGAGAGA
>NC_058135.1:223871560-223882237 GCF_016433145.1 Gracilinanus agilis | reverse complement strand
AATCCAGCCTCAGACACTTCCCAGCTGTGTGACCCTGGGCAAGTCACTTGACCCCCATTGCCCACCCTTACCACTCTTCCACCTAGGAGCCAATACACCGAAGTTAAGGGTTAAAAAAAAAATAAAATAAGCACATTAGAAGGTTACAAAATAAAGTGTTGTGTGGGTTCGTGGAGGGGAGTCATCATGGATCCAGGACACCCCACTCTCCAAGGGCTCACACATCCCCTCCCAAAGACCACTGCTCAAGAATCTCTATCTGCTGCCATGAGAACAACATTTCTAAGGACCCTGGATTAAGCAGCCAGCTAATACTGCTTCTTAAGCACTTGTGTGCCCTGCACTGTGCTGAGCTAGTATCATAGGACCAGCAGGCAATATGCCAGCCAAATTGTCTCAGCCCATGAGAGGAGCTATTGGCATTTTTTAGATCCTAGAATCTTAGCATCTCAGAGCTAAAAGGAGCCTCAGAGGACATACAGTCCCACCCATGCCAGAGCAGGAATCGTCTCTCCAGTCAGTCTCAGGATGGAAGACTTCCAGGGATGAGGGACTCCCAACCTTCTCAAGTTCCATTTCCACCTTCAGACAGCACTCGTAGGGGGCAAGTTTTCCCTTACGTAGAAACACGATCTGTCCCCAGTCATCTCCCAATTTGGTTCAGGTTCTGCCTTCTGGGGCCCTGCAGAAAAAGCTTCTCCCTCTTCCACACGCTCAGATCCAGAAAGGCTTGGAAGCTTCCTCGGGCTCCCTTTATCTAAGATCGATGCCCCCCATTCTTCATCCAGTTCTCCTAGGACGTGGTCTCTTGTCCTCATTCCTTCCTACTCCTTCTCCTCGGGACTCGTTCCAGTTCATGCTTTTTATTTGAGGAGCTGATCTTTGATTTCAACAAGGAAAGAAACTCCTTCCATGGAAACAAACCAACTTCTCCTGGTTGTGCATTTGTTGTTTAGTTGTTTCAGTCGTGTCCGACTCTTCATGACCCAACTTGGGGTTTTCTTGGCAGATACTGGAGCAGTTTGCCATTTCCTTCTCCAGAACATTTTACAAAGGAAGAAACTGAGGCAAATAGGGTTGTGTGGCTTGTCCACGGTCACACAACGAGGAAATGTTTGAGGCCAGCTTTTGAACTCAGATCTTCCTGACTCCAGGTCATCTAACTGCCCACTTGTAGAGTTACCTGGGAGTAATGAAAAGTTAAAGGACTCTCCTAAGCTCAGACGGCTTCTCTGGGTCAAAGGCAAGGCTTGAACTCTGGTCTTCCTAACTCTAACGCTGGCTGGCCCTCTAACCACTACACTTCATTGCCATAATCTTAAAATAGGATGCCAGGAAAAAAATACTGGAGATGTCCATCATAAGATTACCCCAAGCATTTTCTCCAAGCTAAATATCCCCAGTTCTTCCTCGCGATGGCTACAAATATATCCATATTCCTCATATTCCAGGTATATTTATGTTTCCTTTTGCCTCCATCGGTACTAGCTCTGCTTACAAAATATGAGCCATATTTTTCATCCATTGTCTTTGCCCCCTTCTGGCACCAGCCTACACAGAGGGGAAAGGGGGAGACAAAGGGCCCCCTTGAGAGCCCTATCCCAGGGTAACATGGGGCTGCCTGGCGAAGGGCCAAGCTTAAACGACTGTCATTAAGAGAAAATTGCCTCTTTGTGGCTTCCACTTCCTTGACCCCAGCAGGTGCCCTCATTGGGTGGTAGAATCAACCCAAGTGCAGCTGTTCCAGCTGTTCCCCTGGCATTGGCATGGAAGCCTAGTTAAAACTCAGTAAGACCATTGGGCTTGTAAAGAATAAACACTCCTCAGAGGGTCCTGGGTCTGCTCATACCAGAGCTGTTCATGGAAAGCAGAAAAGGATTTTACTTGTAAATACCATGCAGGGAAATTAGCCACACCACCCTCCTGCCAACTTTTCTTACCCACATCGATGACGCCCTGGGGGCCAGGCAGGGGGAATGGATGCCACGCTTGGGCTGGGCCTGCTCAAGAGTCACAGAGACCATTGATAAGCACCAAGCCTGTGAGTCATTAGAAACCAGCTCCCCATCCTCATTGGCTCGAGGGCTGGCAGGGGTCTTAGAGAGTCTAGAGCCCAGGTCCTATCTGCAGCACAATTATTATTGTGACACCAAAGCCCCCTGCCTCGCCCCTACAGCTTCCCTGGCACGTTGTCATCCTGCTTCTGCCTCGAGAGCCCTGATGATGGGCAGCAGTTACTAACAAGGAAATTCATTCCATCCGAGAATGACTCTGACGGTCAGTGACGTGGTCCAGTGGCTAGAGCATCGGTCCCACAATCAGAAAGACCTGAGTTCAAAGCTGGCCTCTGGCCTTCACTAGCTAGGTAGCCCCTGGCAAGTCACTTCAACTCTGCCCCAATTTCCTCATCTGTAAAATGGGGAGAATAATAGCACTTGCCTTCCAACACTGACATCACAACTTTGACCTGCTCTCTTTCTGATCTGAGCCAACTCACACCCCCTCAACCTAGTGTCCCCTAATTCCTGAGGGTTCCCCAGTATGAATGCCAATCTTCATCCAGAGACCCGGTCAGCTTAGCCCACTGCAGATCAGAACTCTTGAACTCAAGATCCACCAGCCCTAGCCTCCATGTTAGCAGGGACCGAAGAGATGCAGCGCCATACCTAGAAGCCACCTGGTCTCCTTCTTGATATCTCTAGCCAGGGGTCATCCAGCCCACGCCAGGGAATCTCCAGAGGGGCAACCGATTTAATTCTTCAAAAGCTACACTTCCCCAGCATGACTATGTGACCCATAAACACGGAGCGCTATTTTTGAGGAGAAAGGAAAGCGTGAAGTTTATTGGATACAGTCTGTCTTCAAGATTTGCTGTTCCTAATCATCAAAAAGTCTTGGGATTTCAGGGTCTAGTTCAGCTGGAGAAACTCAGAGCCACAATTCTAGCAGAGAAAAAGGGAGTCCCGGGTAGACTGTTTGTAGTCTGGAGAACGTTGGGTTCCAGAACGGGGAAGGGGCTGGAGACCCAGGCATCCGAGCAAGGATTGTTGGGACTATTGGGAAAAAAACTGAAGGAAATTAAGAACTGATGCAGACATTCTAGAAAGCAATTTGGAACTCTGCCCCCAAAGCTATTAAACCGTGCATACCCTTTGACCCAGTGATATCGCTATTAAGTGGAACCTCCCAAGGAGATCAAAGAAAGAGCAGAATGACCCCATCTTGAGAGCCATTTCTAGCCCTTTTTAGTGTGGTGGCAAAGAGCTAGAAACAGAGAGGGCACCCATCCACGAGGCCACGGCTGAGCAAGCTATGTGACATGAGTGTGAGGAAATCCAATTTTTCGGTAGGAAATTACGAGAGGGCAACCTATATGGAGTGACGCAGCAAGGCAAGCAAATTCAGGAGAACAATTTCTATAATAATTATAATATGACAAATACGAACAACTCTGAGAGACTCAGGAGCTCTGATCAACACGATGGCCAGCCGGCACTTTCAGGGGACTCGGGATGAATCACGCTGCCCATCTCCAAGACAGGGAGCCGACGGACTCGGAGTACAGATTGAGGCATGTTTTTTGAGAGATGGCCAAGGCAGGAATTTGTTTTGCTTGACTCTACATGTTTGTAACAGGCATTTTATTTTTCTTGCTTTCTCATGGGGGAAAGGGGAGGGAGAGAATGTGGATCTGAAAACGAAATAAAATTCAATTAAAAGAAAAAAAGATAAGATTTGAGGAGAGGCACGATCACTGCCTTCAGATATCACAACCGATCAATCAGGAACACATATTAGAATATATTACTTACTGTGTTCCAGTCACGGCTCTAAGCATAGAGGAAACAATGAGAAAGTTGTACAACCACTACAATACAAACTCATTGAGGGTATGAACTGTTTTCACTTTTTCTCTGGGATTTGAACCAAATTTGATCCAAAGCCACTATTCTTTCTTTCGTAGCAGGTTTCCTCTCGGTTGCTTTAGGGAGGCAGACTGCGATTCAAAATAGGGAAGAGCTTTCTAATAATAGAAGGACTGACTCGAGAGTTTAAAAAGCACTGGAGGTCTTCAAGTCGATTATGAAGTCAGAAAGGAAGTAGAAGAGATTTCTCCAGCAGATAAGAGGTGGACTCAAGAGACAGCTCAGTGGCTAGAGAGTCAGACCTGGAGATGGGAGGTCCTGGGTTCAAATCTGGATTCAGACACTTCCTAACTATGTGAACTCAAGCAAGTAATTTAACCTCAGTTATCTTAGCCTTTGCCACTCTTCTGCCTTGGAACCAATACTTAATATCAATACTAAGACAAAAGGTAAGAGCCTTTAAAAAAAAAAAAGTGGAGTCAAGTAACCTTTGACAAGGTCCTTTCCAAATTTAGAATGTAAGCTTCTTATTCATTAAGGCTCAAGATGAAGAATAAGATATACATTTTTGGATATAGCTCAGCCACCTCGTTTATTATATTTGTTATAAAGGTTTTCTTTTTCTCCCTTTTTTTTTTCTCAGTGGTGGGATGTAGGAGGACAAGATGGGATGGAATAACAAAAAAAAAAATAAAGCAAAGAGGTCTGTTGAGGAATCTTTTTTTAATTCAAAGAGAACAGAAAAAAGGTCAGAAAGAAGCATAGATAAGCAGGACAGCTTTGAAAGCTAGAGGTTGAGTATATTATATACTTAAGCAGTAAAGCAAATTATACATAAAAGATTTATAATTTAATGTGTAATCCTCTTATTCTTTTCTATTTTATATATAACATATATAATAAAATATATAAAAGTCTATCCTGTTGGTGTTTGTTAATGAATTAAAATGTATTTTTTTAAGTAGAAAAAAGATAATGGAAGCTCCTTGAGAGAAGGGATTGTTTCATTCTTTGTAACCATAATACCCAGCACTGTGACTGGCATGTGGTAGGTGCTTAATACAGTAAATGCTTCTTGATTGATTGCTCAAATTAGGATGTCATGATTTTAGCCTCAGTTTTAACTGCTAAGGAGCCATTGGACCCTGTCCAAGTCCCCTCACTTCTCTGAAACTCAGTTGCCTCATCTGTCCAATAGGCATACATAACCCCTGGCCTGGCCCCTTCACAGGGCTATTGTCTGGGTCAAAGGAGAGAATGTCCGTGAAAACCCTTCGGAAACTGCACTGCTGTAAGCACATGGAGAACAATGACTCCATCCAAGGGGATGAGGTTTATGGTGATGCCTAAAATGAATTGTGCATGTGATGGGGCATCCTGATGCCAAACAAGGGGGAAACACGTGTTTTCTTCCCCCCACATGAGGAAACTCAGATTTCACAAACTTGGAAAAGCCATACATCATGGAGAGCAAGCAAAAAAAAAAAAAAATTCAATTGGAGTCACTCTGAAATCTGATAACTGAACATTTCCCTCCCCTTGGCAAGCACTCAAGGCTGCTTTCACAGAAGGCTGGCTTTGGAACAATTTCCCCAATGTGCTAGACACAAATGCTCTTTTCTTCCCCACCAGGCATTCATGGGCCCTGGGGCCACCTGTCTTGCTTTCTTGAGCGGCTCTCCAATATGCTTGACTTCATCTCCCTGTCTTAGCTCAGACCCAGAACAGCCCGGATCTTGTTCCAAGTCCATGCCCTTCCCCCGTCTTAGAGAATGAGCTGGAGCCCTTCCTTTAACCCTCCTGGGAAACCAGCTGCCTCCACCCTATGTGTGGAACCCTAGACACTGGGAATCGACGAAAGATGTCCGAGAAAACCTGGTCCAACCTGGAAATGAGGCAGGAATCTCCTCGACGACTCCAGCAGCCCATCTGACGCCGCCTCCTGAGCCTCCCTTGGGATGGTCCTAGTCATGAAGAAGACTGCCTTCTCTTGAGGCCAAACCCATCTCCTCATAGCTTCATCTCCTGGCCTCCAGGACCAAGAAGAACAAGTCCATCCTTTAGATAGTTGAAGGCAGCCATCCTGCCCCCACTAACTCTTATCTTCTATCACAACTCCAGTTCCTTCCATTGAGCCTCATTTGGCCCAGTTTCTTCCCATCTTGGGCGCCATTGTTAGCCAAGACAACTCATGGTCTTCCAAATCTGTTCATGTTCACCATCAGGGCTTACAAAATAATAATATTCCTATAGTAATATGAGGTTTATAAAATATAATAATAATAACAAATAGCTAGCATTTATTAAGTACCCTACAGTTTGCTAAATGCTTTATTTATGTGACTCCTTTTGGTCTTCCCAACAACCCTAGGAGGTAGGTGCTATTATCACATCCATTTTATAGAAAAGGAAACTGAGGCTGAGAGAGGTTAAAGGATCTGCCTAGGGTCACATTCAGTTCTTGTATAATTAGAAAATCTTGAACCCTTGGACTTCATCTCCCAGAATTCTTTTCCTTTTTGTCCCCAACTTGCGTGCTTACGTTGTTTGTATATAGTTGGTGTACCTCCGCCTCTCACCCTCTTCTCTCAAGACCGTGGCTGGGTGAGCACCCTTTTTACTATAGCTTTTTATTTTAGTTATTATTAATAAATCTTAAATATAATATTTGGAGTATTTGGATATTCATTTTTAATATTCCATCTTCCTGACTCCCAGTTCAGGATTCTATCCTCTAACTAAGCTTCCTTTCATCCCCATATATTAAGATTTCAGGTCTGTCTGGGATCCTGTTGATCCTGCCTTGGGTGAACCAGGACAGGAAGCCAGGGCCTAGACCCAAATCAAAGAGTAGATCAATTTTATTTATCTGCTGCTATGTCCTATAGGTTCTTGATATTTTTTGTACATAAAGAGGGATAAGCCCCAGAATCATAGGACATTAGAAGGCCTGAGCAAGAATTTACTCTTTGGTATTCTTTATATCTGGTCTTCTAGCCCCTGCTGAATTACCAAAGCACCACAGGGACACCCAAGACAGCCCATTCCACGTTGGGGCAACTCTAATTGCTGCCTTGCACTTGGGAAATATTTGTGAGTGTTGGAGTTCTTCCTTAAACCAGACCTAAATCTGCTTCCTTCTTCTACCTTATATCCATTGTTCTTTGTTCTACACTCTAAGGTCAAGAGGAACAAGTCTCATCCTTCTTCCCCATGACAATCCTTCAAATACTTGAGGCCAAGTGATTATATCCCACCCCAAGGCTTCTCTTCTCCAGGCTAAGCATGGCCAGTTCCTCCAACCAGTTCCTGTATGGCGTGATATCTAGGCCTCTCCTCTAGGAGATCAGCCCTCCTCTGAAAAAGTTCTAGATTGTCAGAACCTTGCTTCGAATGTGGTACCCAAAACCTAATACCATTTATCATGTGAGGTCCAGGAATCCACGCTGAGAACTGAAGGCCCACAGAAATTTCTCATTTCTTCCAAATTATATAGCTCCATTAGAGAGTATCCTTTGTTCCACTGAGGAAGAAATGAGCAATGGGTAGATGTCTAGTGTAGAAAGTGAGTCAAGTGATGGTCCTATTGCCCTCTGTCCTGATTTATATAAGATCTTGAGGATTATGTCCATTCTGGAAAGAGTAGGCTGTCTACCTCCAGAGGTAGGAAATTCCTTGTCACTTGGAAGTATTCAAACAGAAATCAATTGGCCACTTGCTAGGACTGTTGAAGATATTTCTGTTTTAGGTCTATATAGATTGGACTGACTGCTCACTGAGGTCCTTTCCAGCTCTCTGAGATTAAGGGAGGTATAGGATTCTTGGAGGCTATGTTCAGAGTGTCTCAAAAATCTTAGTGTAGCTTTAAGCTTTATAACGTTTTTTTAAAATATTGGGGGGGTACAGCCTGTTCTTCTCAGTTATTAAATAACATCACCCTAAGTCCCAGCAGCAAAAATACTTAACATGAGAAAGGTTGAATTTCCTCTTGAGAAGTCTGATGATGTTTCTGCCAATTGGGATAGCAGGTCCACAGTCCTTGTACTCAGGCTAAGGATGAAGTCCTCAGGCAGATGGAAACTTTGGTAACTTTGGGCCTATCCAAGCCTTCCTTGACTCTCACAATTGAAGACTTCAAACTGGTGTTTTTCCCTTGGGTCTTTCCCTACTTTGATCTGTCTTCCAAATGCTGCCAAACTAATTTGCCTAATGATTCACTTTCATCATGTCTCTCCAGTGCTCATTGTTTGCATTGTAAAATAATGGTAGCAACACTTGTCCTGCCTTCCTTGAAGGATTCTTGTGAGATCAAAGCTTTATAAATCTTAAGGAGCTGTAGAAATCAGAATTGTTAGTCCATGCCCACCATTTTAAAATGGAAAAGATACATCCTATTCACAAGAAAGATTTAGGCATCATAATACTTTGAATGAAGATCTGGTGCTCAAGTAATAATATTTCCCATTTCTACAGTACCATAGAGTTATAAACCACATTCCTTCCAATAATCCTAGAAATTAGATTAAAGAAGGATTATTTTCCCCATTTTGTAGATGAGGACACTGAGATTCAGAGAGGAGAAATGACTTGGCCATCCTCAAAAAGTTGAGGTTGGATCCAGGGTCCAATTATTTTTTTTCTTCATTTTTTTTATTGTCATGCCAAACCCACTTCCATATTGGTCATTGATGTAAGAGCACACTCATACATAACCAAAACCAAAATAAAACATAAATACACTGATGTGCAAGGGGCTTCCAACAGTTCTTTCTCTGGAGGTGGAGAGCATTCTCCATCATAAGTCTTTCAAGATTGTCCCAGATCATGGCATTGCTGAGAGCAGCCAAGTTTATACAGATAAACGTTGCTGTTGTTGTGTACAATGTTCTACCAGTTATGCCTGTTTCACTCTGCATCAGTTCAGGGTCTGATTCTCATGTGGCATGGTATCTGGGCCCCTCCTTGACCTTTTTACCCAACTCTGATTTTTCCCCTCAGCACAGCAGAGCTATGTATCTCTTGAGGAAAAGAGGAGACTTGGATCAGATCTTCAGTTTTTTCTAAAACAGCAAAATTGGCACCTCCGTTCCAAAATGCATTCCAATGTTTTTCCATCTAGTCCATCCCAGGCTGCCCTGTGAAGAGGGCCCCTGGGAAGGGTAAGGATTTCCGCTCCACAGCTGTTAACAGCTGTCCCTATAAAGTTAATAAAAGAATTGACTTTATCAGGGATGTTGAACAAAGCTGTCTTTATGTCCTCGGTCTGTGAGCCAAGACAGCCAAGGGGAAATGCCAGGCTAAGTGCCCTCACCCTCCTTACCACCTCTCCTACTCTTCCCTATCCTTCAGGGCTCAACTCAAGTCCCAGCTCTTCTAAGAAACCTTCCCTTGCGCCACCAGCCCACACTGGGCGTCTAGACCACAGACGATTATTGAATTGTTCTCTAATTGCTTCACATTTGTTTTCCAGTTAAACTATGAGTTCCCTGAGAGCAGGCCCTGCTCTTAAACTCCTCCCATGTCACCCCTAGACAGTCGCTTTTGTCTGGGAGCAATCATAGAACACTTCCTAGAAGAAACATCATTCGAACTGGACTTTGGAAGATTCAGGGAATTTCAGGAAGGGATCTTCCAGACAGAAGCAAAGGCATAGAGACTGAAATGTTTGACAAATGGCATGTTGTCTGGTCTACCTGGAATCCAGGGTACAGATGTACAAGAGAGAAGGCCAGAAAGGAGGTGAGGACCAGATAATGGAGCCCTTGGAATCCCAGGAGGAGCAAATTGCTGAACAATGGGAAGGACTAAAATGGGGTGTGGCATGGTGGGAACAGGGCTTTAGGAAAATTACAGTGGGAATGAGGAGGAGGAGGAAAAGGGCAGGACTGGGAGGCAGAGGACCTGCTTTGTTACTTTCTGCCTCAGTGACCTTGGACAAATCACTTCCCTTTAAAATGTTGGGACTGGGTAAAATCACCTCTTGGGTCCTTTGGGGGAGGGGGGGTCTAAACGGATAGCCTTGGGCAAGTCTCTGAGACTCAATTCCTCTTCGATCAAATGGGAAAGATAATCAATGCCTCCCAGGCAACTCTATAATCCTGAATGTGTATTTATAATTATTCACCATGAAAAAATGACTAACTTGTCCATAGCCTCTGGCCCAGAAATCCCTTTACCAGACTCCTCCTCCTGGGAGGTAGAAAACAGAAAGAAAGTCCCTTGGGAACCAAATTCATCCATGCTAGCACTTTTTTCTAATAGCAAAGAATTAGAAACAATGAATGTAAAGGACATTACCACTGCTGTACAAAAGAACCAATCCATATGAAGAATTACAAAGAACTTGGAAGGTACATAAGAACACAAGAGTAAATGACCAAGACAACATGACACACAGAGGTAGGAGGAACCTCATAACTCCTAGTGGAACCACTTCATTTCCTGAGAGTCAGTCAACTAGTATTTTTTAAAAAGCCTTTTATTATAAATAACTATATTATTTATATATATTATTATATTGCATATATGATATATATCACATATTAAATAATATATATTATTTATAATTATAAATAAAAGTATTAATTCTAAGACAGAAGAGTGGCAATGGCTAGGCAATTGAGGTTAAGTGACTTGCCTAGGATCACACATCTAGGAAGTATCAGAGCCCAAATTTGAACCCAGGACCTCCCATCCCCAGGTCTGGCTCTCTATCCATTGCCCCTTCAAATGGTATTTAATCAAGGCTTACTTGATGCCAGGTGGAGACAGCTAAATGGCTTAGTAGATAAAAACTGGATCTGGAGTCAGG
>NC_058135.1:223834658-223861919 GCF_016433145.1 Gracilinanus agilis | reverse complement strand
CTTCTTCTTCTTCTTCTCCTCCTCCTCCTCCTCCTCCTCCTCCTCCTCCTCCTCCTCCTCCTCCTCCTCCTCCTCCTCCTCCTCCTTCTTCTTCTTCTTCTTCTTCTTCTTCTTCTTCTTCTTGTTTTGGGGAGTTTTGGGGAGAGGAGATAATGAATTCATTTTTGGACATATTGAGTTTAAGATGACATCATTTGGAGGCAGTTAGGTGGCTCAGTAGATAGAGAGCCAGACCCAAAGACAAGAGGTTCTGGGTTCAAATCTGACCTCAGACACTTCCTAGCTACATGATCCTGGGCAAGTACTTAAACCCTATTGCCTAATCTTTACTGCTCTTCAGTCTTGGAACCCCTACTTAGTATTGATTCTAAGATAGAGGGAAGGTAAAGGATTTTTTAAAAATATATGAAATCACTTGAATGGTATGAGGAAGGGGGAGCCTTTGGGAAGGGGTCAAGCAAGGCTAAATGGAAGAGGTATCTGGTTTCTCCTTAAAAAGGATGGGAAGTATTTCAATCAGCAGTGGTTGGGACTGAAGTAGGAGTGAGGAGGCAAGGCAGGAAGAAAGCAGATTTTCTAATCAAAGGAAGCAATGGCAAGACAAGTAAGATGGTGATTTTGGAGATGTCCCAATAGGTGGGGATGGATTTCTGGAACAAGTACCCCAGCAACCTGGTTGAAGAAGAAGCAAAGGGGATGCAAAACACCTCACACCAAATTCACTGCCTTCCTGGTATTTTTAAGAGCCAGTTCTACCCACCCAGGAAATAGAAATTCCCTGAAAAAGACTTATCGCTCCAGAAGTCAGAAAGGAGGGATAACAATGACTCCTATTCCTTTTCAAGGTTATTTTTTTAAGCATTTTCTTCCCAACAGCTTTGTGAGGTAGGTAATCCAAGAATTATGACCCCATTTTACTTTAGAGAAAAATGATACTCAGAGAAGTTAAGCAACATATTCAAGAACACACAGCTTTTGAGTTGAGAGCTGATCTCGTATCACACAGATCTCCCTCTAGTTCCAGTCCCCGCCTCCTTGAAAGGGACTTTGGAAACCATCAGAGACCAGTCTTTGAAGGAGGTCCTCACCCTCCAGATGGGAAAATTGAAGCCCAGAGAGGAACAAGGACTTGCTCAAGGTCACCCAGCACATTAGCAGCAGAGCTAACAGGAACCAGGGCACTGGGGCCAGCACTTGGATCATCCCCAAGAGCTGAGCAACTCCTCAAACCCTGACCTGAACTCTCCCTCCCTCGTGGCATTGGGCCTGGGATTCTATGCCCCCCTGCCCCCATCCTCAGAAACAAATCCCAGTTCCCACGCCTCTGGGAGAGAGCTGGCTGCCTTCATCCCTGCTCAAGCCGCTCCAACCTTGCCTTGGCTGCATCCGGTTTGGACTGAACCAAAATATCTTTTTGCCTTAAGCGTTTCTCCTGTCAGTTTATCGATTTAATCCCTGCTCAAAATTCCCCCGTGGATTTCAAGGGAAATCTAATCCTTATGTTTCAGATTCATTCTCGGTGAACTCATCAAACTTGTCCTCTTTTCACAAATCGCTCGATGGCCGAAAAGACATCCAAGGCCTCTTTAACGACTCCGAGACTTTTTTTTCCCCTTTTCCCAGCTCGTTCTTAGAAGCAGGAAGTCACGCTTTGTCAAACCCAAACACTCAAACCCCAAAGGTCTGGCTCCCAACCATGGAATTCGCCTGGATTGGAAACCTTTGGAAACAGCGTCTCTAGCTCCTAAAGTGTGATGGCTGTTTCTGTTTCTGAGATTAAAGTTGGACTTGGAGAAGGGACTCCCAGCTAACCTCAAGGAATGGCCAGGGCCAAGGGAGCCTCCTTCAGACCCCAGGCCTGCTCATCTCCCTGGAAAATGGAAGTCGTCTAGGAGAGGGAGAGCCGCATCCCTGGTAAAGGAGGGTGGCACAAAAGAAACTTAATTTCTGGACACTTACTGGCTGTGAGACTTTTAGGAAGTCATTCTCCTCTCTAAATCTGTTTCTTAATTTGCAAAAGGAGGATGGGGCAGCTAGGTGGTGCAGTGGAGAGAATACAGAGTCAGGAAGACTCATCTTCATGAGTTCAAATCTGGCCTCAGACACTTTCTAGTTCTATCACCCACCCACCCCCAGACGAGTCAAACAACCTTTAATTGGGTCCCTAATAACCAGCCTAATAGTGGTAGTGTATACAGTTTACCCTCCTTTTCTTTTATAACAGGACCATTACAATTATGGGATCCCTCCCTCCACTCCTTCCTAGGTTCCTAGCACTATATGGATCAGAACCTATTCAATCCACAGTTCTAAGCCCCCATTCCCATAAATCGCCATGCCAGATCGGACTCAGTACCACTCCAATTTAAAGCAAAAAGGCATGTTAGTTAATTAAAACAGAGCAAATAACCTGGAATTGAATCAGGAAACAAGTATTCTTACCACTGGAGCCAAGGAGCTGCAAGCTGCCCTGCTCAGTCACTTCATTTTAGCACCGTAGCCTGGGCAGTGTTGGTGGTCTCCCAGCGATTGCACTACCACCCCTAATACTTCCATTCTTGCCCACCTCCTCTATAGGGGCCTAAGCTATAAGGGACACCAGATTGTGGCGCTCACAACCCAAGAGCCCTCTGGGGAAGGGTGTACATGAATGGATTTCCCTAATGAATGAAGCAGCGAGGTGACACAGTGGATAGAGTGGCAGTCCTGGAGTCAGGAAAACTCTCCTTCCTGAGTTCAAATCTGAACTCGGACACTTTATAGCTAAATGACCTCGGGCAAGTCATTTAGTCTTATTTGCCTCAGTTTCCTCATCTGTCGAATGAGCTGGAGAAGGAAATGGCAAACCACCCCAGTATCTTTGCCAAGAAAAGCCCAAGAGGGGTCACAAAGAATAGGACAAGACTGAAAACAACCGAACAATGAATAAGGTTCTCTCTTGTCTCCAAAGGAACATGGAGCCTGCCAAGACATCCCTTTGCACACCCTCTAACCTCACAGTGTTCTTGGGACAAAAATACATTGTAAACCTTAAAGCACTCTAGAAATCGGAACTGGGAACTTATTTATCCCTGAACATTGTGCCTGCATAGGGAGTGAGGAGCTGCTGAAGGTTTCCTCGTGGCCAAGGTGCTTGGTATGAATCATTCCTCATGCCGATACCCTGATTTGACCTCACCTTCCAGAGTCAGGGAAGAGTGAGAGAAAGAGCCCTGAGCCAGGATCCAGAGACCAGAGTTCTGGCCCCAGCTCCACCTTGACTCAATGAGAAAGCTTGGACAAATCATGTCTTTTCTCTGTGCCCCATTTTCCCTACTGGTACAAAGAGAAAGTTGAACTAAATGGTTTCTAAGAAATCCTTCTTAACTTCAAAATTTGGTGAATTGGAACTATATTCTATGGTTCTGTTATTCTACATGACTGCATCTTGGGAGGGAACAAAGTGGGTAGTATAGGTTCTGCCGTGGGTTCATTATGTGCTTTTGGATAAGTCTCTTAAATCCTATTCAAGAAACATGACGATGTAGCCTTGCTGGCACTCATCATGCAAAGATGAAGGACAGCTCAGCCCATGGTCTAAGGATCTTAAAGTTAAATAGGGGGTTCTGTTGTTGTTCTGACATTTCGATTACGTCCAACTCTTCATGATGCCATTTGGGGTTTTCTTGGCAGAGATACTGGAATGGTTTGCCATTTCCTTCTCCAGATTATTTTAAGGAAACTGAGGCAAACGGGGTTAAGTGACTTTGCCCGGGGCCACACAGTTAGTAGTGTCTGAGACCAGATTTGAACTCATGTAGATAAATCTTCCTAATTCCAGGCCTGGCACTCTCTCCATTGAACCACGTAGCTGCCACTTTAATGGTTTAACGACCATATTAAAGGCAGTGTCCAACATTGGTTCCAGAAGAAGAAGATGAAACTTATCCACCGCCTCTAAGTAGAGAGAAGCAGAGATTGTGGGTGATGAAGTACTGTTCTCTGAGACAAGTAATGAAGGAATATCTATGATTTTTTTAAAAGGCATCAATAAAATTTCTTTTATTTGTTTTTGGAATTTTCACCAAGGTACTCTGGGACATCTTCAAGAAGGAGGAATCTCTTTTGGTTGGGGTAGTCATAGAGAGCTTCATGGAGGTTCTATTACCTGAGCTATGCCATATCCAAAGGAAGACAAAAGAGATCACAACTGGCCAAAATGAGAAGAAAATGAATTCCAAGGATAATCTGTCCCAAGATCTGAGGGAGAAGAGAAGGTAAGGTCAGAGAATTAGTTCATTGTCCAGTTTGGATGGAATGTAGAGTTGATAGAGGAGAGTAATGTGAAAGATTCTAGAAAGTTGGGTTGGAATCAAGGTGCAATCAAAATACAGTAGGTGGTTATTTTCTCCACATAACTACCAAAATAATATTTCTTTAGCACACTTCCCTGCTCAAGAATCTTCTGTAACTCCCCATTGCTTTTAAGATAAAATACAAATTCCTCAGTTTGATGGTCAGCCAATGAGCCCTTTGGCCTTTGGGCCAATGAATAGAGTGCCAGACCTGGAATTGGGAAGACTCACCTTTGTGAGTTCAAATCTGACTTCATTTACTAGCTGTATGACCCTAAGCAAGTCGCTTAACCTTGTTTGCCTTAGTCATATCATCTGTAAAATGAGCTGGAGAAGGAAATGGCAAATTTGCCAAGAAAACTCCCCAAAAGGAATCTGGAAGAGTCAGCTACGACTGAAACAACTGACCGACAACAAAAGCCCTTTATGAACTGCCTCCAGCCTGCCTCCCCAGAATTCCTTCACATTGTTTCCCTTCACTCACTCTTTATCCCAACCAACCTGGCTGACTTGTTCCCCATATTCTGCATTCCATCTGCTGCCTGTTGATTGATTGGTTGGTTAGCTGGGTGGCTGGTTGTCTGCTTGCCTCTGTGTCTTTGCACAAGCCATCCCCCATGACTGGAATGTATTCCCCCCCTTATCTCCACCTTTTGGACTCCAGAGTTTCCTTCAAGGCTCAGCTCAGGTGGAGCCTTCTCTTGTCAGGCTTTTTCTAATCCCTCTCCCCTTCTCAGATTTCCTCGTATTTACTTCTCTGGGTAGCCATTGTCCACTGCAGTCTAAAATAAACTCTGGGAGGCAGACAGGGCTCTGCTTTGGACCTTTGTATCCTTAGCTCCCGACACAAGGTCCTGTCCATACAAGGACTTAATTCATGCTGCTTCACCTGCACTGAAATGACTGACCTGAACCGAGTTGCAGTGAATTGAATTGAATTTGAGCAAGGGAAAGGCAAAGGGCAGACCTGAGCTTTGGGATGTCTGCTCTGACTGCATGGGAAGGAAGGATTTTACAATCCGCTTGAGCGTGGTAGGGGAATGATTTGACCAAATAGAAATAGAAATGTATAAAGTCTAAATGTACCTCCTGGAATGTGAGCCTAATTCAGAGACATTATTTGGGTTGGGTTCAATCCATTTTCTTGATAGTCAGGAATGAATAAACACACGGACCTCAATTATGAAATCACAGGAGTGATTTTCCAGTCACCAGACACAGAGCATGGAAAATAAAAGCCGCAGGGGATTTAAAGGCCATTTCATCTAACCCCTTCGTTTGACAGTGGCAAAAGCTGAAGTCCAGATGGGAAGGAACTTGAATTTTCTACAAAGAAAATATCATATTTGCTGAGAACAATTGTCAAGAGGAAGTAAAATTGCTCTGGGTAAAAGCATGATGGGAGTTGATAGGGAAGGGAATCTTCAAGTCGAATTCCAGTGAACTCCTCTTGAGGGTAAGATCAGGCTGAATCACATTCAAACATAGAAAGTGCCTTAAATACAAGCCAAACTCAATCTTTCAGAGAAGGAAATGGAAGCCAGAAAGAGGTAGTAACTTGGGGGGCAGCTGGGTAGCTCAGTGGATTGAGAGCCAGGCCTAGAGACAGGAGGTCCTAGGTTCAAACCCGGCCTCAGACACTTCCCAGCTGTGTGACCCTGGGCAAGTCACTTAACTGCCTAGCCCTTACTCTATTGCCTTGGAACCAATACACAGTATTGATTCCAAGATGGAAGGTGAGGGTTTAAAAAAAAAAAAAAAAAGAGGTAGTAACTTGGCCAACGAAGAGTGAGAGGCAGGATTTGAACTGGTCTTCTGATTCCAAATCCCATGCTTTCTCTCCACTGACCCCATTCCCCCATGGCTGTCTTTATCTGCTCATTAAAGCTGATCCCCAAAAGATTGCAATGAGGCCACCGTGTGAGGTTTATTGAGAAGAAGAAATGGCTCTGCGATTTCAGAGGAACCCAAAGGTGGCATTCAGAGCTCTTATTCGATAGCCTTTGTTCAGGCTTTGAAGCAGCAGAAGACCTGGCCAAGCTCTCCCTCAGCAAATACAGGAAGAATTCAAACACCCACATGTAGGCAGGCTCCTGCCTGGCTGCCTCTCCCTTTGAGAAGAAAAGGGGAAGGGGCAGAGCCAGGCGCCACATAGAATATAAAGGGGGGTATTAAAGCCTTGGGCCACTGTAGGGAAGCAAATGTCTCATTCTTGGAGTCGATCTTACCAAAAAAGGAGCCAATGGAACGTGTTCTCCAAGTTCTGCTCTCCAGGACAGTACTTCCCTACAAGAATTTCATTTCCCCAAATATGTTCCTCCACTGAGTCATTTAGCCTCGCTGAGTCTCAGATTCCTCATGTAGAAATGAAAGGCTGTGGACTGGATGGCCTCAGCTCCAAATGTACAAAAGGATAATCCAGGGACCACAACCGCCATCACACTCCCATGCTCAGCAATGACGGCTGACTGGAGCCCATCAGCAACCACCATAGACCATCAGCAGGTGAGTAATCTCCAGCAGAGACCATGTAGAATTCTGCTCCAGCTGCACATGGAGCGAGGAGATGACATCATCAGAAGATGTCTTTGGCCCTACTGAATAGGAAGCATGAGATGCCCCTGCGTGCTTGAGCTTTGGCCACATGCGGACCCTCTGTCTTTGTCCCTCCATGTGTTTTTCCTAGACATAACCATTCTTCCCACTGATGATATGTTTATTTGTAGGAGAATGCGATCCAAGTTTGTGAGGGAAATGTTCTCTTGAAACTCTCCTTACTGTGGTATTTGACTAAATGCCTTTGCCTTGAACTATTTGTATCCTCTGGCTGACTAATAAAAGTAAATCCATCACTGGATGCTCATGAGCTCAAGTTTTTTGAGTAGATGGCAGCTCTAGTCAGTACCTTGAAACTGGAGTCTTTTATTCGAGGGGTCCCGTAGGTAAAATGAGTCACTTTAGATTTCCAGAGGCTGTACTTATCTGCTTATTCAAACTAATCCCCAAAAGATTTCAATGAGATTTGTGAAGAAGAAGAAATGGATCTATGATTTCAGTGGTATCAGGAATTCCCTGGATGAAGAGGAAATTCCTTCTATTGATGCAAATTTGGTGCTTTCTCTTCTACTTATACAGATTTAAAGCACCCAGGAGTTAAGTGACTTCTCTAAGGTCACATAGCTAGTACATGTCAAAGGTGGGGTGTGAATCCAAGTCATCCTCATTTGGAGACCAGCTCTTTATTCACTATTCCAGAGGCGTCAAACACCGGAATCATGTAGCAGACCACACTCTGCAGGGCTGCTGCAACCAGATTAGAATATAATTGGGAAATATTTAAATAAATAAAAACACAATATTGTTAAGATGTGCTGTTCTTATGTCCAAAGAGTTTTAAAAGACTGTCTACCCTTTGACCCAGTCATTCCACTGCTGGGTTTGTACCCCAAAGAGATAATAAGGAAAAAGACTTGTACAAAAATATTTATAGCCACGCTCTTTGTGGTGGCAAAAAATTGGAAAATGAGGGGATGCCCTTCAATTGGGTAATGGCTGAACAAATTGTGGTATTTGTTGGTGATGGAATATTATTGTGCTGAAAGGAATAATGAACTGAAGGAATTCCATGTGAACTGGAACAACCTCCAGGAATTGATGCAGAGCAAAAGGAGCAGAACCAGGAGAACATTGTACACAGAGACCAATACACTGTGGTACAATCCAGTGTAATGGACTTCTCTATTAGCAGCAATGCAGTGATCTAGGACATTTCTGAGGGATTTATGAGAAAAATGCTATCCACATCCAGAGAAAGAACTGTGGGAGTAGAAAAGCAGAAGAAAAACAACTACTTGATCACATGGTTCGATGAGGATATGATTGGGAGTGTAGACTCTAGATAATCACCCCAGAGCAAATACTAATAATATGGAAATAGGTTTTGATCAATGGCACATGTAAAACACAGTGAAATTGCTCATTGGCTATGGGAAGGGGGTGGGAGGAAGGGAAAGAAAGAACATGAATCATGTAACCATGGGAAAGCTTTCTTAATTAATCAATAAAAATTTTTCAAAAAAAGAATATCTGGGAGAACCTTCAGCTGAGGAACAACCTAGGAGTTAACAATATCAGGGGGAGCTGGCAATTGAGGAGTTAAATCCAACTAAATCCACTGTATTTAGCACCTGGGAAAACCTAGGGACAGTATTTTCTCTTCTCCAGAAGTGGAGTTGGCTACAAGTATAGTCAAGATCATGAAAAAATCTTCCCAAATGGATAAAAAACAGAGATAAGGTGTGAATCTGGAAAACTATTCAACAAAAAAGGAAAAATAAACTGCAAGCTCAGAAGAGGACATTGATGTCAAATGTAAATGTGTGAGTCCTCAAAGGCAAATATCAAAGGAGGTTAGGCAGAATATGAATTCCTGGAAGAGCTGCAAAAGAGGATAAAAAAATAGGAGCTACAGAAGAAAAAAATTAGAAAATAGATAAAAAAGACAATAGCACAGAGAAAAAGAGCACTGAAGAAAATAGATCTGTAAAAAAGAAAAAGTAATGACCAGGAAGAAAAAAATGACAGGAGTTAAAAAAAGAATATTAATCATAAAAGACAGAAAATGAATATTAAAATTGTGTGAACATGTAATTTGAAAAAATGGAAATTGACAAAATAAGAATAAATAAATGAATCAATCAGTCAATCAATCAATAAAAGGAATAATGAACTGGAAGAATTCCATGTGAACTGGAACAACCTCCAGGAACTGATGCAGAGCAAAAGAAGCAGAACCAGGAGAATGTTATACACAGAGACCAATACACTGTGGTACAATCCAGTGTAATGGACTTCTCTATTAGCAGCAATGCAATGATCAGGACAATTCTGAGGGACTTATGAGGAAGAACGGTACCCACATCTAGAGAAAAGAATTGTGAGAGCAGAAATGCAGAAGAAAAACATATGACTGATCACATAGTTCGATGGGGATATGATTGGGGATGTAGACTCTAAATGATCACTCTATTGCAAATATTAATAATATGGAAATAGATCTTGATCAATGACATGTAAAAGCCAGTGGAATTGCTCATTGGTTATGGGAGAAGGGTGGGAGGAGAGGAGGGAAAGAACACAAATCATGCAAACATGGGAAAATATTCTAAATTAATTAATTAAACAAAAGTTTTCAGATCACACACAAAAAAGATGTGCTGTTCTAAGTCAAAATGAACTCATCAGAATACTTAGCTAATGTCTATGCGGTTCAATCATTTCCTATGGTGGCCCCATCTAGGGTTTTCTTGGCACAGATACTGGAATGGTTTGCCATTTCCTTCTCCAGCTCATTTGACAGATGAGGAAACTGAGGCAAACCGAGTTAAGTGACTTTCTCAGGGTCATGTGACTACTAAATGTCTGAGGTTGGATTTGAACCCACAAGGATGAGTCTTCCTGACTCCAGGCCCAGCACACTATGCACTGTGGCACCACTTACCTACTGTGCATAAGATTTAATCACCCCTTTTCTATATGTTTGACATCACCACATTACGCTTTTCTGCTGCTTCACTTGGCTTAAAGTAATGAAACTGCATTTCTTTCAAAATATTTTAGAATTTAGTCAGTCTTTTGGCCAGTCAACAAGCATTTTTTTCTTAAACTCTTATCTTCAGTCTTAGAATCAATACTATGTATTTGGTTCCAAGGCAGAAAAGCAGTAAGGGCTAGGCAATGGAGATCAAGTGACTTGCCCAGGGTCACACAGCTAGAAAGTGTCTGAGGTTGAATTTGAACCCAGGACCTCCAGTCTCCAGGCCTGGCTCTCTATCCATTGAGCCACCCAGCTGCCCCTTAACAAGCATTTATTATGAGAAAACTATATGGTAGGCATTGTGCTAAGGCTTCAATAAATCAGATGGATTCAGATCATGGCCCTCCAGAAACGTTTGGGACCTTGGAGATTATCTAATCCAATTTCCTCATTTTACAAATGAGAAAACAGAAGCTCCAAGAGGAAAGGTGACTCCTCCAATATTGCAGAGGTGTAGAACAGCCAGGACTCATACCCAGGTCTTGACTCCCAATCTATGGCTCTCTCTCCATGACTTAGCTTCCTCCTACTGAATCCTTGGATGGGGAAAGATGAGTGCTGGGGGCATCTCCAACCACTCTCCAAAGCTAATTATCAAATTCTCAGTATGATCATTTACACCTCAGGAATTGATGAAATGCTACAAATCAGAATTTAACTGATCATGTTATTGATTTTCTAGACTTAATGGAGAAAATGCCAGTAATGCAGATTAAACTTTACAATGTGTTGTGCATGGTTGTTACACATTTACCAGCATACCACTGATGGGGGCTCTTCTCTGATGCATGAATAAAGTAGCCTCCCTCCTCGACCTCCTCCAACAAGTCTGTCTTGACCATCCCAGGCAGACACTGATCTTTCTTCCTCTGAAAAAAGTTCCCAGGGTACTTACTCTCTATATTATGGATAGGGTACCTACCTCGTACTCTTGTCTTCTGGTTCTCAGTTTGCGAATCTTGCTTTGCAAATTGTGAGATCTGCTTCTTCTCCAATCATCCTGAAAGATATCTAGGCATAGGGTCAGGCCTACAAAGGGACCTCAAGGAAGATATCAATGAATGAATTAATAATGAATGAACCAATAAATAACTGGCTTCTACTTTCAAGTTCAGAGGAAGGGCATTTTTATTCTTGGTCCCTGCTTGTCTTTCTCTCTTCTATGTTTTCACATAAAAGACTTTTCCACAAATGTCTTTCTATTTCTGATTCCAACTTGTTGTCTCTTTGCCTCTCCTTCCCTTCAATCTGTCTCTCTCCTCCTTCTTGCATTCTCTCCATCTCTAAGTCTCTTTTTATCTCGCCCCATCTTTTTCTGTCTCTTTCTTCACCTCTCCAGCTGTCTCTTTACACCATAATCTGTCCTAAAGCAGATGCAGGAAGGAAGGGGCAGAGAAGAATCTGGGTAGTTAGAAGCCAGAGGATTTGAGGAAACTTCTTCTGGAACCCATTATCCCAGACTTGTGGCTCAGGCAATCTCCCACACAATCATTTGGCCAGACATGGCCACTTCCACATGTGAACCCTTTGTCTGCAAAGACCAGAGCAGTGCCCAGAAAGGGCTCTCACTTCCAAGCAGTCTCTCTACCTTACATGGGCCGTTCATAGCCTCACCTAAAGAAATCACCCTGTAGCTCCAGCTAGAATTTCTGACATAGTGACTCCAGGTTAGATCTCAGGCTGTCAGGGGCCATGACAAGCTGCCTCTTTCCTCTCCTGTCCTGCTCCTCTCCACCCTCCCCCCAGGTATATCTAATATCCCATTAAAAAGCATTTATTAAGTACCTACTATGTGCCAGGCACTTTGCTACTCACTAGGGATATAAATACAAAAAGTGAGATCATTCCTGAAGGCAGGAATATATCCCCTCAAGCTACATTAGTAGCTCAGAAAACATGACATTTATACATGTTCCTATTATTAATACATCATAAAACTTGTTTTCATTTAGTCATTTTTCAGCTGTGTCTGACTCTTCATGTGAGTCCATTTGGGCTTTTCTTGACAAAGATCCTGGAGTAATTGGCCATTTTCTTCTCCAGCTCATTTTACAGATAAGGAAACTGAGGCAGACGGGGTTAAGTGACTTGTCCAGAGACACGCAGCTAGTAAGTGCCTAGGGCTGGTTTTGAACTCAGAGAGAGAAGTCTTCCTGATTCTAAGTCTGGCACTCTTTCCACTGCACCACCTAGCTGCCCTATTATAAAACTAAATAACTTTAAGTCCAGATGAGATAGAAATGAAGAAGAGGGAAAGAACATAAAACATGTAACTATGGGAAAATATTCAAAATAAAAATTAAAAAATTAAAGATAATTTAAAAAGACATGAAGAAGAAAATAATTATAACTAGTATTACATAGTGCTTGAAGGTTAGCAAAGTACTCTTCACATGTTATCTCATTTGATCCTCTCCAACAACCCTAAATGTTTTTTTAAACCTTTACCTTCCATCTTAGAATCAATACTGTATATTGGTTCCAAGATAGAAAAATGGTAAGGGCTAGGCAATGAGGGTTAAGTGATTCATCTAGAGTCACATGGCTAGGAAGGGTCTGAGGCCAGATTTAAACCCAGGTGCTCCTGGCTTTAAACCTGACTCTCAATCCACTGAACCACCTAACTATCCCCAGTCAGTGCTATTATTGTCACCCCCCATTTTACAGATGAAGAAACTGAGCTGTAGACCAATGGTCACACAGCTAATAAATATTTGACTCAGGATTCAAACTCGGGTCCTCCTGATGCCAAGTTCAAGCTCTATCCACTAGCAGAAGAAGAGAAGAAAAAAGGAGTGGACAACCCAAGAGGTACCATAATGAAAAGAGCCTTGGTCTGGGAGTCAAGAGCCCTTTCATTCTTATCAGAACTCTGGCACTAATTTGCTGTAACCTTAGACAAATCATGGCAAGACGAGTTCTCTGAACCTATATTTTGCTCTATTTAAAATGAGGAGGTGGACTTCTCACATTTCATGTTCTATGTTTTAAGTTTCTTCATTGGTATGAAGTTTTATGAATAGGCAAAAATTCCCTGTTGTATATTCATTCCATCTTCATGATATTTTTTTTGATGTAGGTATTGTTTAGCTTATTTTAATAGTTTATCTATAGTTGTTAAGGCAGCTAGATGGCTCAATGGATAGAGCTTTGGGGAGTAAGGAAGATATGAGTTCAAATTTGACTTCAGATACTTACTAGCTATGTGACCTTGTGTGACAAGGAGTCAGACATGATGATGACTAAGATAACTATAGTTGGTATTTTAGAGCTATTGGACTATTGTTTAATATGATCTGCAAATTCTTAGCTCTTTGAGAGTTGGTAAATTTATCAAACCCTGGAGAATTTGTTGCTGGCCAAGCCACCTAAAATGGTTGCAGCACTCCAGAATCACCATAAACAAAATTTAGAAGGAATTTCTAACCCTAAGTCAGATAGAAGCTTGGGAGGAAAAAAAAAAACATCAGTCCTGCTAGGAAGATGAAATAAGTTGTAAATACAAACTAAATGACTTTAAGCTCTAATAATCTGACTGGCTATGTTGTGTTCAAAGGAGCTTAAACCCTAGAATTTAAGGCTCTTGGCTCTGAACTTCCCCATCTTTATAGAGAAGGAAAAAATGACAACATGGATTGCCTGAAGGCTATACCTACCTAAAACATCTGCTTCTGGGCAATAAGCTAAAATAGGTGGTAGAACCCATGCCTCTTCTTAAGGGGAAGAAATAATAAGTATTTCATTTGAAGACTAGCTGAAACCCAGTAAGAATAACCCAACATAATGCCTGATGGAGAATAACTGGGAGCAACAATGGTGTAGCAACCAGAAGGAATCATGCCTAGGATGACATCGGTAGCCCTAGAGCATCTGAACTACACCTTTAAATATGTCCCCTGGCCACGTATGTTCTCTGTGTGGATGTCCCTCTCCATTTGTTTTGGCCACACATTTTCCATGCATGTATGCCTCCTCGGTGATGTATGTCTGTTCCTCCCTCTGATGGTGAGAGAAATTGTGTGAGAGTGTGCTCCAGGTTTATGAGGCAAACGTCCTATTGAAACTTTTCAAACTCTGTTATTTCATTAGATTCCTTTGCTCTGAACTAACTGTGGCATCTGGCTAACTAGTAAAAGCAAACACATTGGTGGGGATTTGTGAGTAGGATTTTGAGTGAATGCAGACGACAAAGTACCTTGAACTTGGGTGGTTTTTCTAGAGGACCCATGAGCAAAGAAAGAGAAGTATCTCAGAGGCGACATCTATATGCTAAGGGTTCGGAGATCTGTTAAATCTATTAGTATCATCGTGTCTTGTTTCCATAAGCATGAGTTCCCATATGGTAAGGTTTCTTTAATCCTAGTACATCTGTATATCTGTTTATGGCTCTCTGAGTAGAGCATTGTCCCTCCTAAGCCAGGAAATGATTAGAAGTTGAGGGTGGAAAATCTGTTCTGTATTTCATATGTGCTGTGCCCAGAATATTAGTTTGGAAGACAGGACTGAAGAAATGTTTTATTTGTTTCATTTCAGAAACATAGCCTTAGGTTCCTTCATGAATAAAAACTGGGTCCATATGCAAATGTATGACACCCCCCCCCAAAAACCATAGTATCCCTTTGTCTCAAGTAAATTCAAATGGGAGATTTGGGCAAATGTAATAACCTAGTTAATTTAGGATCTTTAAAATGTATTCATATTAAATATAAAGATGAATATTTAATTCATCTAAAGAACAATAATGAGTTCTTTGTGATTAGAAATAGAGGAAAAGGTCTGGACTCTGCCCTCATCCGGCTCACCTTCTGGAAGAGATAAAAGATGCTACACTCGGGGAATTCATGCTTTGACAGGCTCACCCAAATCGGGCTGAGAACTCACACTGGTGGGCATATACCTCTTCAGGGGGCATTTAAGGGTTTTGCCTCATTAGGAAATGACTCCAAGCCCAATTAGACATCTCTGTCTCCTTCCATTTACTTAACAGACACCAAACATCTGTTTCACTTGTCTAGATTGTCCAGCATTTCCTTTGGCTGACTACACTCAGCATCCTCAGAAGGCCAGCTGAGAGAGGGACAAAAGTGGACAGAGAGGACCTCTTTCACTGGCCAGCTGAGATGACAATCGCTATCAAGCCAACCAATAAATAAATAAAGGTATAATAGCCAAAACAAATGAGATCTACCTCAGGGAAGAGAAATTGCAAACTGATTGAGCTCACAGAGATTTCATTCCAAGCTCTAACATTTACTCTCTATAGCAGATCATAGACAAGTCACTTCGCCTTTGTGCTTTAGTCTTCCCTTCTGTAAAAATGGGGATGATCTGGACAAACTCTTCTGAGTAAAGCTTTTTGTAAACCTGAAATTATGATAGAAATGTGTTGTTATTATTATGACTACTTTAACTTTAACCCCACATTCCGCTGTCAAATACTTCCATCTTTCTCTAGGACAACATTTATACTATATGTGTCATATATTATAACATATAATAAACTATATATTATTTTATTATTATATGTATATTATATTGTTATGATATATTATTAATATATTGATATATTATTAAGTATATTAGATATTATATAATGAATGTAATATTGCAATAAAATATAATAATTTCATAAGATCAAATTATTTAGAGGAAGAAGGTACCTTATTCTAGAGTCCTGTAGTTGTGTTACCTTCTCCTGTCTGAGTGTTGAATTCTGGATCTAGAAAACCAGAAGTGGGAGCCTAATCATCTCTCCATCCTTTCCAGGTCGGAGAGCCTTTGGTTTTTAAAAAAATGAGAACTGACTGCAGAGTGATGACCCAGAGTTCTTACAGGATCCCAAAATGCCTTCTGAAGAGCTAGAGGTCATGGTCAGGATCTGGCATCACGGATGGCAAAGAGCTTCGAAAGCACTATAAAATGAGATCCAAATGAGAAGATTTCCTGAACATTGTTTCAAAGATTATTTTAAAGCAGATTTTTAAAAATTATTATGAAAAACTGGCCATCAGTGGTTAACCAGAATCTCTATAGCCTAACTAACTAAACTAAAGTGTGTTAACTAAAGTGTGACTGTAGAAGGAGTAGGAAGAATTACATAATCCCAGGATTTTAGAGCTGGACACTGTCTCAAAGGTCATCTTGCTCAAGTGTCACATGGAAGGAATCCCCACTCAACAACTGGTTATCCAGCCTCTCTCTCCTTGAAGACCTCCAAAGACAAAGAATCTACCACTTCATCAGGGAACCCATTTCACTTTTGCTCAGTTGTAATTGTCAGGAAATTTGTCCCGATGTCCAGTCTAAATTGATCTCTGTGTTGGAAAAAAAAAAAGACATCAATAAAATGTTATGTGAAAGAAAAAAGGAAATGAGCTTAGTCTGGCATGACATGCTCTTGAGAAAGCCCTTTGTAATCCACACTTCCCTTCCTAGGTGTTTGCCAGCCATTTTTTTTTATGACCTTTTCTAGAATTTTCCCAGACAACTGCCTATAGTTTCCAGACTCTTTTTTCTACACACACACATACACACACATGCCTGTGTGCATACACAGATACACACACAGAGACTTTTTTTAAATTGGGACATTTGCCCTTCATCACTCTTGTGATACTGCTCATATTCTCCATGATCTTTCCAAGATCCGCAGTAGGGGCCTAGCAATCCCATCTGCCAGTCCTTCTACAACCCAAGGATGGAATTCATGTGGAGGGGATGACTTGAATGCGTCTAGGGCAGCTAGGAGCCCTCTTCCTGTCTCCTCACTCTTCTTGGATACCTGCTTCCTACCAGTCATTTTTCTTCCTGCTCTTCTGCTCGGGAAAGAAAATAAAAGCCAGGGGAGAATTGAGCTGCTCTCCTTTCTCTCTCTTAGCTGTCAGTCATCATTCCCTCCACCCAAGCAAAGGTTCTATCCCCTCTGATTCTGCCTTGTCTTTTTTTTTAACCCTTATCTTCTGTCTTAAAATCAATGCTGTGTATTGGTTCCAAGGCAAAGGAGTGGTGAGGTCTCTAAGCCTGGCTCTCACCACTGAGCCACCTCACTGCCCCCTCTGCCTTTTCTTCTAAGAGAGTTTTAGAAAACTTCACCATGTTTTTTAAGGTTTCTTTAGGTCTATCTTTTTTGTTTAGGTTTCTACGGAATTGGAAAAGAACAATCCCTTCCTTTCACAGAGGAGGAAGAGACAGTAGAAAGGATGGAGGAGACTCCTTTCAGAGACACACAGCCAGTTAACAACAGTCAGAATAAAAGTCCGTCATTGCTACTCCTCCACTGGACTTCTCCCCAGAAGGTGCAGGCAGAGACCCTTCCTTCTAGGAGCCCCAGGCCCTGCCCTCAGAGAACTTCTAGTCTGAGGAAAATGGAGGAAGGGCAAGGTCTACCCCAAGGAAGTTTATAATCCTATCTCACAAAGGGAATATAGAATGCATGATCCACGCAGACCCTAGCCAACAATAAGCCTGCCTGAAGATGGAACTGGAAACTGGAGTTTTCCTTTGGGGTAGATGAGCCTCAGCTGGACTTTGGATCCCCTGAAGATCACAGTGGCAGTTTCAAATATTTCCCCAAATAGATTTTCTTGGGCACTGTTCCCTTGGCTATCCCCCAGGGGTCTGTAGGAATGGAAGCCACATGTGCTCTCGCCCTTAAACCTAAATCCTGCAGATGTCTTGAGAATGAAGCATGACTTGTGCAGTCCTTGGGCTTAACATCTCAGAGCCATGCTCTAAGGGAGTCTGTCCCTGGACGCCATAATAAATAGAAGGCATCAATTATGTTAGAGGACCTCTTGGTCCCTTCTAAGTTGGAGATTCTGTGACTCTTCCCATGGGAATCCAAGTTTCATTTCCCCCCATGAAATGGGATTCCCTTAAAAATGGTTTGCCATTTTCTTTTTCCAGATCATTTTACAGATGCAGAAACTAAGGCAAACTAGGTTAAGTGACTTGCCCAGGATCACACAACTAGTAAGAGTCTAAGACCAGATTTGAACACAGGGAGAGTAATCTCCTTGACTCCAGACTCGGCACTCTAGCCGTTGCATATTCATGAAGACCATTTATTAGATTTAGAGGAACTAAGATCTGCATTGTGGGAAAAGGGGGGCAGAAGGAAGGGAAGGATACATGCTGTGGAATAAATTCTACGTGTTTTAAGCATTGGTTAATAATAGCTGACATTTAAATAGCTCTCTGTGGTCCAAAAAATGCTTTATACATGTGAGCTTGTAGATTTGAAGTCACTAAGAATCCCACCTACTAAGCGTGGCTGGTCACTGATTTTTAGTTCTTGGTATTTTATGGGTCATGATAAATAATGGATATGTCTTAGAGACAACTTGAGCCACATTCTGAGCTGGAAGTCTGGAATTCAAATACTTAATTTAGTACTTACTAGTTTTGGACCCTAACTAAGTCACTTAACTTATGTGTGCCTCAGACAGACCCCTGGGAGGTAGCTGCCAAATCATAGATGAACACATCGAGAATTTTCTTGGATTGCAAGAGTTTGCTCATCGGGTATTCTTCCACATTAGCGAAATCAAAGATCTTTCAGCTTTTTGTGAAATTGTTACCTAGATAATACTGGTTTAAACATGCATGCATGCATATATATATATATATATATGTACATACATATGTATATAAGCCTGTAACCACATATATGTGTATGCACCCACACAAGGGAGTGCTGGAGCCAGATTGAACATGCTTGCAAGGACAAGTTGTTAAATTATCGATGTATTTACACCTCAGAAATCAGCAAACTCTACAAAGGAGGCTTTGATTTAGCATCTTGTTGATTGTCCAGAGTTAAGAAAGTGTTAGGAAAATGTTAATAATATAGATTAAATTCAAAAGTGTTTCATGGGTACATTTTTTTGGAGAGCTAGTTGTTAAACATTTACCAGCCCATACATATAATATAAACAGACAGGCAGAGAGAGAAGAGAGAGAGAGAGAGAGAGAGAGAGAGAGAGATGGAGAAAGAGAGATGAATGGATGAATGAATGATGGATGGTTGGATGGAGGGATGGAAGGAGGGATGGATGAATAGATAGATAGATAGATAGATAGATAGATAGATAGATAGATAGATGGAGAAAGAAAAAGAGATGAATGGATGGATAGATGATGGATGGTTGGATGGAGGGATGGAGGCAGGGATGGATGGATGGATGGATAGATGGATAGATAGATAGATAGATAAAGAGAGAGATGAATGAATAGATGGATGGATGGATGATGGATGGTTGGAAGGAGGGATGGAGGGATGGAGGCAGGGATGGATGGATAGATAGATATATAGATGGATGGATAGATAGATAGATAGATAGATAGATAGATAGATAGATAGATAGATGTTATATAGATAGGACAGTGAGGTTGGTGACACAGCGAATAGAGTGCTGGGTCTGGAGTCAGGAAGGTTCATCTTCCTGAGTCCAACTCTGGCCTCAGACACTTACTAGCTGTGTTACTCTGGGCAAGTCACTTCACCCCATTTGCCTCAGTTTCTTCATCTATAAAATGAGCTGTAAAAGGAAATGGCAAACCACTCCAATATCTTTGCCAAGAAAATCCCAAATGAGATCACAGATTTAGACATGCCTAAATGACTAAAAGCAACAACAACAACAAATATCATATAGATACATGTATAACATATATGTGCATATATATGTATATATACACAGGTCCATGGTCTATCATGTTGTCTATTTTACATAAAAATAAAGATTTTGATATATAGATGTAGACCTTATATGCAGTGGATATCCATTCTATCTACAAATATATACATATACATATATATGCCTACATACATACATAAAGCTATAGATATAATATGCCCTGGACCTGGAGTCAGAAAGACCTGAGTTCAAATCCATCTTCAAAAACTTATTCTCTATGTGACCCCTGTGAAATCATTTAACCTCTATCTGTCTCATTTTCCTCATCTGTAAAATGGGGATAATAATAGCTACCTCCCAGAGTTGTGAGAATCTAATGAGATCATGTTTGCAAGCACTTTATAAAGTGTAACACATTCTATAAATGCCATCAGAACAGAAAACGGGATATACCACACATTGCCATATCATTTGACCTTGAATCAGCTACTAATGTACCTACTCGATGCTGAAAGGAATTATCTGCTGAGAAGGGAAAAAGGGAGAGAAACATTTTGTAATAAGGTCAAGGAAAAGCTGATTAGTGCCTGAATGTGTCAAGACAAGCATTCTTCTGAATGTGTTAAGACAAGCCTCCTGCTTGATTTTAGCCTCAAGATTAGCAGGTGTGTGACTTTTGACAAGGTGGCCCACTTCTCCACCATTTTCCTTAGGCGGGCTCTTCAGTGGAAAGAGTTCTGCATACTGAAGTCCAAGGATTTGAATTGGGCTTCAGGCTCTGCTGCTGACAGTGTATGTCACTCCTCTGGTCAAGAAACTTCAGTGGCTCTCTATTGCTTTGAAAATCAAATCCAAATTCCCCCCTTTGGCAGAGTTTTTCACAATCTCTATCCAGCCCCTCCTTCCAGATTTGTTATGTATTACTCTGCCTCACCATCCAGCCAGAGGATGCTGCTGACTGTTCTTCCTATGCTTGTCCTTTCATCCAAGGTCCCCCAGGCTGGGAATGTTCTCCTTCCTCTCTTCTACTTCTAGGAATTTTTAATTCCCTTTCAGGCTTACCTCAGCTAAAGACTTTTCCTGATTCCTCCATTTCTGCCCCCCCCCATCAATTTATATTTATTTGTTATATTTACTTACCTATGTACATTCTTCCATAAAAGGTAAGCTCCTTAAGGGCAGGACATGACCCATGACCCACTTTTGTATTTGTTTCCCCTGTATAGTGCTGGATTCTACAATCTATGCCAAACAAATATTTCCTGACTGAAATATTGGTCATTCCCTCGGTACCCTCGGGCAAATCGTTTGACTGCTAAGTCAAAGGTTCCTCATCCAATGGCTTTGAGTCCTGGTGCCCACACTAATGCCCTGCGTGCCCTTTGGTAAGTTAGTCATCCTCTCTGGCTCCCTGTTCCATATTTAAAAGGCACATAGAATAAGTCAGACACTATAAACACCTTAGCATGCTTCTAAGGATCAAAAGATACAGAGAACATAAAGTCCAGTGTAAACCATAAACCATTATGTCAACGTGAGTAATAAAGCTCTTTAATTTTGTCAGCCATCCCATCAATCAGATACTCCCTCCTGAGGGTATCATCCATGGCTTCTCCTTCTGGGTACTTCTAGTCTAGGTCCTCTCTTAAGTCCTCAGCCCAGAATTGGCTAATGCACTCCAGGCTGCCTTCTGGACTTTGTAACGTCTGGAGATACCAGCACCACACTCGGACCATCCATCTATTACCCCTTGATAATAACTGTAGAGAATAGCAATGGAGAATGACCAGGGAGGATAACTGGACCACCTCCTTTTGAGTTTCCTTTTCTACATCTTCTCATCTATGAGCCATCATCAGGAATGCCCTACAGCTATGTGTGCCCACCTCGTAGCTTCCATTCCCCTCGAGTCCCAGAGCCTGTTTCTTTCAGAGAGCATGATTCAGTCATTTTTTTCAATTACATTAAATTTAATGATATGATATAAACAAAGAATACAATTTTGTCAGTGCATAGTTACAGGTAAGAACTAGCATTCAGAAGCCAAGAAATTTAAAGATAAAAGTCTAGGAATTAAATGTATGTCTTGTAAAGTCAGCTCATTTCTCTCAGGACAATTTGGGGGGAAGGGAGGAACAGGGTGCAGATTCACGATTTCACTGTATAGGCAGTTACCAGAGAGGAATTCTTTTATCTATGCAGGGTCAGCACCTTATCTGCAATTTATGAATCTTTGGCGAATTGTCTAGGATACTAAAAAGTGAAGTGACTCACCCAAGGTCATATGGCCAGTACAGGTCTTAAACAGGATCCATTTGGACAATATTAAGGTTAAAAGGATGGATTTTTGCGTCTTGAAATTGTTGAGAAATTCTCTTAAGCACTCTCTTCCTCCTATTCAGATCTGGGTCAGTTCATTGACATACATACATACATACATATATATGCCTATATTTTGAAAAACATACATATATGCATACAATTTATTTTATCTACATGTATTATACACATCTATGCTATATACTGCATTATATGCTTATATACTATTGAGATATCTATTATATATGACATATAACACTTTTCTGTGTTTATATGCAAGATATACTATATAATACTTTTGCACATCTCCCTATATGCGTATGTATATATGATAATGAACAATAGTAGAGATATATTTGTTGTTGAATCATTTTTCAGTTGTGTATGTGTGTCTGTATAAAAATCCATTTTGGGGTTTTCTTAGAAAAGATACTGAAGTGGTTTGCTATTTTCTTCTCCAGCTCATTTTGCAGATGAGAAAACTGAGGCAAATAGGGTGAAGTACCTTGCCTGAGGTCCCATAGCTAGTAAATGCCTAAAGCCAGATCTTAATTCAGAAAGATAAGTCTCATTGCTTCTCTGCCCTGCACTCTGTCCACTGCATTGCATTACTGCCCAGAGAGATAGAATAGTGTCAAATATAACATAGAGATATCATATTGATATAAAATATATTATTTAATTATCTGATATGTTATGATAATATAATGTTACATCACACTGATATATTTTAATAATTAATTGTAACACACACATTAGACCTATAATCATGCAAAGATAGAGACAGATGAGATAGAGTTAGAGATCATAAAGATGGAGATATGATATTATAATGTTTTAACCAAGAGGCTGCCCTTCCAACCTCATGGCATAGTCTATAGACCCGTGTTGGCAAACCTATGGCACACATGCCAGAGGGGGCTGCTCTCTTCCCCCTCTCCACACATGACTGAGAACATTTCTCACATCACCCACCCCTCAATGGGAGCACTTCCTCCCTACCCTGTCTGGGGTAAGGCAGGGGGGCACATGCAATGTGAGGGTTGCTGTTTGGGCACTCCATCTCTAAAAGGTTCACCATCACCTCTCTAGACAATAGGCATTCTTCATTCATTTATTTTTTCCCATCATTAGACCAGTTTCTTACACGTGACTATAGATCTCACTGAGTAGGTATTTCAGTATAGTGAGGTTAGGGGTCATTAGCACAATGTTGTATATAAACAAGACTATGTGGAGAACCTCACCATTTTAGGGAACCCCTCATCTCTGCAAGAACCCTTTAAGGAGTACAATCCCTGATTGATTCTTCATTTGTTTTTGTTGAAAGATCATTAACCAAGGTCATCTTTGTTATCACATCTATTCATGGATCTTTATGGCCCTAACACACACATGCATAGCATCCTTTCTGGGGCTATTCCCTCAATCTGGAACTCATAAGTGGGGGTCCCCAGAGGGTTGGTTACTACTTACTTTCCAGGTTTTAGGTGTAATCTTAAGAGGACATGTTTCTAGTACTATTGCTCCTAAGTCTCAAACAGTGTCTACTCTCCATCAACAATTAGTTAGAAATACTTAATTAGCTTTTGAAAAGGTATTTTCCAAGAAGATATAGAATGAAGATATGGGACAAAGAAATCCCTGCTAAAATCTAGGGTTGGAGCTTTCACTGATACATAGAGCCTCCATGGGAAAGTGGGCTTTCAGAGCACAATGGTAAAGAGGTACACATATACAGGACAGGTAGGTGACTCTGGATGGAGTGACAGGCCTAAATATGAGTTTAAATCTATAGGAATTAAATTTTAATGGTTTGACTAAGATATGTGAAATTTACAAATATTGTGGTAGTCACTAATTCAAAGTATTATTGCTTCAAAGTCGAAATGACTTTAATAGCTTTTATTTACAAAAAAGGTGGAAAGAGTAAAAGCAGAGAAATACAAAAGGGTAGAGAAGACATTAACCTATCTAACTAAATATTGCTCTGGTGCTTGACTCAGCCAGGGCTTGTTGACCTTCAACCAGAATTTAACTCTCTCCAGAAGACAGGAAGGGAAAGCCAGCTATCTATTCACCCAAGTTCCCTCCAAGAGGCAGGTCAAGATGATGACTTGAGCTAAAGGTGATTCCTGAGGTGGGCTTTCTTCCTTAAGTTGACCTTCTTTTTGAAGCTGACTTCCTTCTTGAAGTCTAACTCCTTCAAGCCAACTTCCTTCTTGGAGTCAACTTCCTTCCCCCTAGAAATTCAGGGCCTTTTTATAGTGGCTTCTTGTCCCTTTCCCTTTTCACAAGGACCAATCACAGCTTCCAAATTGTCCAGCACTGCCCAGGGGACAGTGTTTGTGGGAACCATTTCTCACCTTCTGGAGAAGTATGAATTCTCATTTCCTGGCTGATTGAGTTGAAAGGGTGGAGAGCTCCTCCACCTAGTGCTAAGTAGGATGTTCAAGCTTTTGTTGATTCAATTCAAAAGTAGGTAAAGGAGAGTTAACCCTGTCTTTACTCTGGGGAGGTACTAAGTAGGGGTACTTAAGTTATTGTTAACCAAAGTGTTAACTCAAAATGAACAAAGGGAATAAAGGATTCCCTTTCACAAATGTAAACTCAAAGAAAACAAAGAATTCCCTTTTACAAATCTGGCCTCAGAAACTTCCTAGCCGTGTGGCCCTGGGCAAGTCATTTAATCTCCATTGCCTAGCCTTACCACTCTTCTGCCCGGGAACCAATACACAAGGATTAAAAAATTTTTTAATTAAAAAAAATTTAATTTAATTTAATTTAAAATAAATAAATAAAAAGTGGCCCATGTTTAGAGAGTATATGTGGCAAAGAGGTGCCTCTCTATCTTGCTCCTGTGAGTCCTCTTTATTTTCCTTTGTGGTATACTCATGAAGTTCCCCTTAGGTGGCTCTCTGCTAGACAGACCACTCAGACAGTGTCCTGGAACCTCAGCTATTCTTAAGTCCCTCCCTGGCTCTCCTCTGCTCCCAGAGAGGTCACATACTCTGAAGCTGCCCCTTGATGCATCTGTCTGCAGCTCATTACATGGCCCATCAACCATTTGCTGCTCCAGTGGTCCTCCCTACCCATTCTTGCTGACACTATTACTGCTTCCATTTCACAATATGATAAGACTACCCAAAGGGAGGACCTCCGAGTCTCCCAGACTCAAAGGATCACCTCAGTACATATCTCAGAATAATCATTCTGCTAGGATCAAAAAGAGTGAAACACGAAAGGACAAGGATGACCTTGGGCTCCCACTGCCTGGTAGACCAAGGAGGCAGCCACCTTCCTCCTCCCTGGTTCTAGGGGAGGCCTCTCCAAATATCTCTCTGGCTTTAAAGCCAAGAGATTAAGAAAGAAAGGAGTGGGTCACTCCTCCCAGAGGGACGTGGAGTGAGCTCAACAACCCCAAGTCAACGTTTTCTGGTTCTGCAGCCATTCAGAAGACTGTTCACTATGACAATTCCCTCAGTCACTTAGGGATGGAAATGGGTTCCCGCATCTTTTCACATACCCTCTTGGACTGGAACCAAGTAAGGATTATCCGCATATGCTTTAAAAAAAATTCTTCATTTGAACTGTGCACATGTGACTGAGAAGGATGAGCCTTTGAAAGCGCTTGGCTGTTATTTAATAGATGTTTTTGTTATTTTAGCTCAGCTACAGATGGGAGACATATCTTGCTAGAGGAGAACTTTCTAGGCTACAATTTGCTTTCTCAAGTCAAATTATTTTTCTTAAGTAAAATACAACTAAAAAGTAGGGATAGTGTATTTCCTACATAATTTTATAATCAGTTGTGTGACTGTGAACATGTGTTCTGCTGTAGAAACTTGTTTGGGGGAAACCTCCCTGTTCTCTCTTCATGTTTTCATGAAAGAGATGCTGAATACATATGTGAATCATTTACATAAAGATTTTGTAGAGATGAGAATATAGGCAGATGGGTCAATACTTCCTGAGGTCATCTCAGCTCCTTTTTTTTTTTTTTTTTTTTTTTCCTTTTTGGTAAGAATCCTGTCTTAGCCCAAAAAAGAGCCAATAAGTGTCTAAGACCGCATGTGAAGTTAGGTCTTCCTGACTCCAGATCAGAGCTCCAGTCACTGACCCACATTGTTGCCTCTGAACACTGAGGATTTCCTTTTAAAGGCAGCTGAAAGAACAGAAGATACCAAATGATTAGGGGGCAGAAAAATCCCAGATGGAACCTCTGACTTTACTGTTGGAGTATTCATAATTTACAGACTTGAGGCTTTTTGGCTTTCTTCACTTCTTAATCTGGAAGCATGTTTTCCAATATACTTTCACCATTCTCCCCAGTATCCATATTAAAGTCCTTAAGATTCAAAGCATTCGTTGACTTAGTCTGGAGAATTTTTTTTTTAAGTTCTTCATTGAATTTTCCTACTTCATCCTCCTCAACAGATGTCAGAGCATAAGCAGCAGTTGTCTTCATGGTGGTCTTTTGGCTCTTTTTTCAGTCCCGTAAATCGAGATAACCAAAATTCTTATGAAACTCTCCTCATAATTGTGTGCATGAGGAAATGAATCTCACCAACTTTTTTGTTCATCTCAGCTTACGTCGAGCCTGGGAGCCATCTTTCCAATAGGTCACAATTTCCTCTCTGCTGGTTTCATTTACAGAGAGAATGTCAATATGAGCAAGACTCAATTCCTTCAGCAGTGCATGAGCTCACCGACTCTGGGACAAACAAGAGTATCTCTTGGTCTTTAGACACTTGGTCTAAAGATCATTATCTTCAAACCTTTTGCCCCTTTTGTTACTCCTCAATCACTGTCCCTGTGGAAGGACAAAGTGAATGCAAAAGACTGAAGCCACATTTTTATACCTTCCTCTGTTTCATGGGTTGCTAATGGACAAAGCATTCGCCGATTCTTGGCCATCCTTCTGTAGGTCATGAATGAATATCTCTGCCCTAACTGACGTGGGTTCTCAGATAACAGACAGTCTGTGGCTGGGGCCACACTTGAACCCTCCGATACAGCAGAACTTGTCAGAGCTTGTGCTTCATGGGTCTGGCTTTCAAAAGGCCCAGGTCATCTCCATGCCAGGGTGAGGCATCAAATGAGGAGGGCTTTGGTGGAGATATGAGCTATTATTATTCTTATTAGAGGGAGTCTGCCTAAATGATTTTAATAGCTGACATTTACAGGATGCTTTGGGGCTTTATCAAGCATGTTACTTACATCCATTATCTTATTTTCTTTTCACAACATCCATGTGAGGGAGGGAGGACTAGTGCCATCTTTATCATCATCATGCTCACCCTTATCAGGAGTGAGGGAGCCAGAGTTCAGAGTCAACATACAGCTAATAAAATAAAATAAAATGAAATGAAAT
>NC_058135.1:223817931-223829699 GCF_016433145.1 Gracilinanus agilis | reverse complement strand
AGGAAGAAGGAAGAAGGAAGAAGGAAGAAGGAAGAAGGAAGAAGGAAGAAGGAAGAAGGAAGAAGGAAGAAGGAAGAAGGAAGAAGAAGAAAGAAGAAAGATTTTCTATCCTTCTTTGACATTTACAAAGTACTTTCTTTTGAAATCTACTTTTTGAAGTACTATAGATATTTTGTCTCCACTTTACAGAAATTGAGGTTCATAAGTTAAGCACTGGTGATAATCATAGGATATTATATTAGAACTGGCAGAGACCTTGGAGATCATCTAATCCAGTTTCCCTGTTTTACAGATGAGGAAGCTGAGATCCACAGAGGGGAAGGACCTTGTTTAAGGTCATGCAGCTAGCAAGTGTCAAAGCCAGAATTTAAATCCATCTCCTACTTCCATGCCCAGGGCTGTTTCCAATCCATGACCTTAAGTGGCCATTTGTGAGGGATGATGGAAAAAAGGGTCCTGCTCAGGTTCAGCTAAACTAGAGACCTCTGAGGCCAGGCCAGCTGGGAAATCTTTCACCTGGAGCAAAAACAGTTTGGTGGGGAAGGATCCAGCCAAAGGTCAGTCCTCTGAGAGGAAGGAGGCAAGACTGGCAAATTATTGCTATTATTCATCATTATTAATATTAAAGGCAAAAAATTTATCTCAATTGCTATTATTTTTATCATTATTATTAAACATTGTGCAAAGGACAATTCACTACAGGTCCAGAGTCTAACCTATGTTTCTGCAGAGCTGGAAAGGAATGCTTCTGTGGCTGCATCCTAGAGGCTAGGTGAGGGAGCAGGCTCATACTGTGCCATCCCAATGAGGGGTGAGCTGGCAAAAGGAAAGTGGTCTCTAGACTGTATTTCTCATGCCAAGAAAACATGTTCCAGTATGCCACGCACACACGCATATCTGGTAATGCCAGCACCCGAAAGAAAGCAAGCTCCTGTGGCCCTGCCCTCGTGGCCTTTTTTGCTTTAGGCATCCCTCCCACTCTGCTAAGATCTTAATGACACCAATAGCCAATCTGGATCCTTCTAGACTGTGAAACCCATCATGGTGCGAACCCCTATTTCACCAAAAAACCCCTAGAGTATACCTGGGGATATGTTTCTCCCTCCTAGACTGTGGGATCTCATGAATCTTGCATCTCCCCATCCCTGAGAAGTGAGCACAGTGCTCAGGAAGCATTCCCTCAATGGCTATTGACTGGGGTCTATTAAATAGGAAGTGTGGTAGCGTAGATAACTAGCCTTGAAGGCCAAAAGAGCTAGGTTTAAATTTTGCTACTCATGAGGACAGCTAGGTGATTCAGTGGATAGAGAGCTAGCCCTAGAGACAGGAGATCCTGGGTTCAAATTGAGCCTCAGACACTTCATAGCTGTGTGACCCTGGGCAAGTCACTTAACCCCCATTGCCTAGCCATTCCTGCTCTTCTGCCTTGGAACCAATTTATTCTAAGACAAAAGGTAAGGAGTTTTTAATTTTTTTTTTATCTTACTATTCACACATATTCTGGTTTCATAACCTTGGACAAATGCCCCCTCCATGCTTCCAGGAGATTCTTTAAGACTATAAGTTGCAGAGCAGGTACTAAGCATTGGTGGAAGGAGTTTCCTGGCTGGGAGTTCTCTCTGTTGAAAAAAATCTTACACCTAGAGACAGATAGGTAGCATGGAGGATGGAGTTTTGAACTGCCATAGACACTTACCTAGCTGTGTGAACCTGGCCAAGTCACAAATCTCTATCTGCCTCAGTTTCCACATCTGTAAAATGGGGATAACAATAACACCCACTTCTCAAGACTGTTATGAGGATCCAAGGAGATAATATTTATAAAGTGCTTTGCAAACCTTAAAAGACTGTATAAATTGGAGCCATCATCATCATTATTTACTAATTATAATAATATTATTAATAAGAAAGATAGTTCCAATGTATATAACAATAATAATAAATCACAGGTTTTTTTTGAAGCGCTCAGGAAATATTTGGTAAAAGAAATTGAACTGAATTATAAGATTTATCCCCAACTCCTCCCTTTCCTGAATATCGTCACAGACAAACTTCATGCCTGGACACATCATCTACTTTCTAGCCTCTGCATCTTTGCTCACACCATCCCTCATGTCTAGAATTCCCTCCCTTCCCTTGTCCCTCTCAACCAGTTGAATCTGACTCATCTTCCCGAACTCAGCTCAGGCACTAATTCGAAATCAGATCATTCCAATGTGGAAGGGGCTTCTTCTATATCTATATTTTATTTTGATCCATGAGGAAGCTAAGGCCAGAGAAGGGAAGGATTCAAAACCATACAACCAATCAAGAGATAGCTAGCTCACATCTCTCCACTCCAAATCCAATGCTCTTTACCCTATACCAGGCTGACTCCTCCAGGAAGTCTTCCTGGGATTGCTGACCCCCCCATCAGGAAGTGCTATCTCCCCCCTTCCCTACCCCACTCCCAACCCCATCCCCAGCTACTTAGAGCCCTTTGTTTGTCTAGCTCCTCTTGCCCTTATTTCCAGACTCCTGATGGGCTTGACTGATTAGCCCTGATGAGATCATTCTCTCAATCGTGACCTTGATCTAAAGATAGGACCCAAAGAGTGCCCGGGCTGCTTCCTGACCATTGTGCAGGACTCTCCACCCCTTGGCTCAGATGCCTGGCATCCTTCCTCCCCACCAGCCCCACAGGGTTCCTGATCTGGAAAAGACGGATCGCTTCCGGCTACCCAGTTCCTGTTTTTCTGAGAGGCCACAAGACTCCGCTCAGCCAGAGCTGGGTGAGACCCCGCCAGGCTGACTGGGGAGGGCTGGAACTTCATCTCCTGAGGCCACAAACACACAATCTGTGTGTCCTCAGGAGACCCCGGGCTCTCCCTGAAAAACAATGCCCCCAAAGGCTCGAGCAAGGTCACTTGCTTCCTAGAGGGTTCTTGCTAAAAAAGGCAGACCTGCGTCATGGAAAGGACCCCAGCCTGGGAACCTGGAAGACCTGGGTTCTAGTCCTGTGTCCCTGTCATTCAATGGCCATATGATTGAGTTTTTTCCTCTCTGGTCCTGTGTAACATGAGAGGGTTGGACTAGAATGATCTCTAAGGGTCCTTCTACCTCTAACATTCTGTGTTCTAAAGTCTCGTGCATCTATGAATTTCTATGGTCTATATTCTAAGGTCCCTTCCAGCTCTAGCATTTTATGTTCTAAGGTTTCTTCCAGCTCCAACATTTGAGGTTCTAGGTTCTAAGGTCTCTCCCACTTCTGATATTTTATGATCTATAATCTAAGGTTCCTTCCACCTCTAATATCTTATGCTCTGAGGCCTCTTCTAGGTCTAACATTCTATGGTCTAAGGTTCCTTCCAGCTCCAACATTTAAGGTTCTAAGTTCTAAAGTCTCTCCCATGTCTGATATTTTACAATCTATTATCTAAGGTTCCTTCCAGCTCCAACATTCAATGTTCTAGGTTCTAAGGTCTCTCCCACCTCTGATATTTTATGATCTATAATCTAAGGTTCCTTCCAACTCTAACATCTTATGCTCTGAGGCCTCTTCTAGGTCTAACATTCTATGGTCTAAGGTTCCTTCCAGCTCCAATATTCAATGTTCTAGGTTCTAAGGTCTCTCCCATGTCTGATATTTTATGGTCTATGATTTAAAGTTCCTTCCAGCTCTAACATTTTATGCTCCAAGGTCCCTTCCGAGTCTAACATTCTATGTTCCAGCTCTAGCATTTGAGGTCCTAGGTTCCAAGGTCTCTCCCAGCTCTGAAATTCTATGGTCTATGTTCTAAGGTCCCTCCCAGCACCAATATTATATGTTTTTAAGTCCTTCCTAGCTCCAAACCTATCATCCCTCTTTGCAGTTCAGTTTTCTCATCTGTAAACAGAAGGGGTAAGACTAGATATCTAGCCCTAACTTTCCTTCCAGTTCAATCTATGGAATTTCAACTCAACAAACATTTATTAAGCACTTGTTGTGTATAGAGCCCTAGTCTTTGAACTGCAATAGATATTAAGTTTGCATAATACCCCCCACAGTATTTATATTTAATTGGATGAGACATGAAAACAAATAGGCACATTAATGAGAAACTGATCTTTTATACGGCATGTCCCAAAAGCCTTTGGGCAGTTTTAAGCTATAATAATCACTTCAGAACTATAATGCTATATGCTTGCCATAAAAAATCGAAAGGTTAATTATTTAAAATTTTAAAATATAGATATGCACCTTGCTAAAATTCAACCTAATCACAGTCTAGTGCTAAATATCTCTTTAGTCGATTTTTGAACTTTATAAAAATGTTCATTAGCTACCACTCAATAATAGAAAGGATTTTGCTTCTATAATCCTAGCCTTCCAACCATTCCAAGAATAAGTTCCCTCTACATACAAGACAATTTTCACGTGATTCAATGAGAAAGCCAGGTCCTCCCAATTCCAGACCTGGTACTCCATCTGCTGAGCCACTGCGATGCCTCTGACAGTCTGAATATTTAAGAAGAAAAGAAGAAAAAAGAAACCTAACTAGCTAGGCTTTGTATTGATTTGCTTTGGTTTAATATTTTTTTTGGTGGGAAACAGTAGCCAGTTCTAGGGATAAAACATAACACAGAGATAAGAAAGTAATAACAGCCCTAAATAACAATAATTGTTGTTGTTCAGTCATTTTCAACCCTATTTGACTCTTCATGACCCCATTTGAGATTTTCTTGGCAGAGACACTGGAGTGGTTTGCCGTTTCCTTCTCTGGCTCATTTGACAGATGAAGAAACTGAGGCAAACAAGGTTAAGTGACTTGCCCAGGGTCCCACAGCTAGTAAGTATCTGAGGCCAGATTTGAATTCAGAAAGATAAGATTTCCTGACTCTGGGCCTAGCACTCTATGGATTATACCATCCAACTGCCCAATAACAACAATAACTAATATAATGGTTTAAAGTATAGTGTCTTATTTGACAACCTAAGAAAGTTCCCACAAATATATTCCCTATTTTAAAGATGAAGAGGGAGCAGCTAGGTGGCTCAGTGAACTGGGAGTCAGTTTAGAGATGGGATCCTCAAAGTAAGTGATTTGTGAATGGTCACATAACTAGTAAGTGCCAGAGGCAAGATTTAAAGCCTTTTCTTTCTGATTTCCTGGGCTACTAGATGGCACACTGGACAGAGCTCCCAGTCTGGAACCAGGAAGACGAGTTCAAATCCAATCTCAGACACTGACTAGCAGTGTGAACTTGGTTAAGTCACTTAACCATTTTTGCCTCAGTTACCTCATCTCTAAAATGAACTGGAGAAGGAAATGGCAAACCACTAAGTATCTTTGCCATGAATTTCTAAGAGAGAAAAGCATTTTTAAAAAGGATGCCAAATATTTATTTGGTTTTGGTCATACTTCAGACCTACACTTGTATTTTTTGCACTACTGTATTCTTTGGCATGTTTTGGCTAATCGTAGAATCAAGACTGAGAGCTGGAAGGGACCTCAAAGATGACGGAGCCCAGCATCCTCATGGAAATGGAAATCCATTCTCAGCTGAAAGACCTCAAGGCACTGGAAGATCATTCCATGAGCAGATGGCACCGATCATGAGAAAGTCCTTTATATGGATCCAAAAATCTGCCTCCTTAGAAATTCCGCCCGCTCTGCCCTCTGGGACCAAACAGAACAAGTCAAATCCCGTCTTCCTCCATGATGGTCCTTCAAGCATTCTAAGTCAATAACTCTGTCTTCTCCCTTTCCCCAAGCCTTCTCTGTTCAAAATCAAACACTCAATTCCTTCAACTTCTCCTCATACAAAGCAGCTTCCAATTTCCTTCCCATCCTGCTTGACTTCCCCTTTATCAAGGGTTCTTACCCTGGGATTCATGGATTTATTTCTTTTATATATTTTGATAACTTTAATATATTTTGAAAATTTTTGATATTATGTTGCACTTCAACATAAGCCATTTCCTTGATGTTCCGGTGTATTTTATGTTGGACATTTAAAAAGATTAGTCTGAAAAGGGGGTTCATGGCAACCTGTCAAAAGGGTCCATGACACAAAAAGAGGTTAAAGATAGCCCTAGACGGCCTTCAGCTAATCAATGTCCATCCTAAAGTGGTGTGGCCCAAAGGCTCCTCCACACGGGGTGTGATCAGGGCAGGGGACTGTAAGATTATATCACCTCTCTCACCCAAGACGCTCAATTTGAATGAATATTCTGAGCCCAGATGCATGACTTGACCTCTTAAATTTTGTCTTGTTTAGCTCAAAAGCTGATTCTAGCATGCAGAGAAGCCTCCAGACCCCAAATTACTTATAGAATAAATTAACCATCCCTCCCCATTTCCCCCAAGAGTCCACGTCCAAAACAGGGAAACTTCGAGCCAAATTGATGCTGACAGTTGAGATTCAGGGGATGTGATGGGTCTTTGTTCACTCCTGAGAGGCCTGGAAAGCTGTCTCTCATCAAGCTTGGCTCCTGGGCATACTGAGTACTCTTCCAGGCCCCAGAAAGCCTCACATTGTGGGGCTCCTCCATCCCCGACTTCAGGTTTCCTCTAACAGACTTCTGGAAATTGGGGAGATGAGGTCATACCTAACTAGAGGGTGCCTCCATCTGAGGACAAGGCTTTGATTCAGAGCAAAACCAAAGTGGGGATGTGAAGAAGAATGACTTATCTTTCCAGCTTCCCTCTGAACCAGCCCCTCAGTGGGGCCTCAGAGTCCCTTGTTGCCTCTTCCACCATTGCTGGTGGCCAGAGGTGTGGGCCCACTGGAAGATGTGTTTACCAAGAGCCAGTCGATGTCTGGCAACAGACCCCATTTCTAAAGTACATTGAGATTCCCCTTGGAATTGTGAGGCAGGTAGGAAAAATCTTCTGTCTATCTTACAGTTAAGGAAACTGAGGCACCGATAGGAGTGGTGATTTTCCTCGCATCTTGTAACTAGAGAGTAGCAAGGCTGTACCTAAACCCAGATCATGTAACTCTAAAATTAGCCTTGTTGGCAGTAAACCAGGGAAAGGGATGGCAACAGAAATGCTGTGAAATCAGTAAGGTTCCTCCTCATAGTCATTCTTTTCTGCTCCTTCTCCTTCTTAATACCTACCTGTGCTGCCGTGATTTCCCCCCTGCTTCCCAAGCAGGTTTCCCTGCTTTGGCAATGGGGTCTTGGGCTGATATTTTTAACCTTTTGTGTGTCATCAACCCCTTTGGCAGACTGGTGAAGCTCATGGACCCCTTTTCAGACTAATATTTTTAAATGGATAAAGAAAAAATTCTAAAATCAGTCACGTATAGCTGAATGGAGGGTGTGCTGGTACATGTTTAACAATTAGCTTTCCAGGGGGGACAAAAGTACACACAAACAGCTTTCAGTTTAATCTACATTATTAACATTTTCTCCATCACTTTCTTAAGTCTAGACAATCCACAAAACAATAAATCAAGCCTTGATAGGTAGTGTCTGCTGATTTCTGAAGTGTAAATACTCACCTGGAAAATTTAACAATCAACTCTTGTTAGTGGATTGACTCCAGAAGGCCACTGCAAGGCAAACCATTGAATTGGTTTCAGTATCTTTGTCCCTTGGGGATGGGAATAAGCAGTAGGAGTTAGGAGGAGGAAATCAGAATGTCAGAAGCTGATGGGATCTTATAAAACAAAGCATAGAATGTGAGAGCTAAAATAGACCTTAGAACAGAGACTATTTGTCAATGGAAGGGACCCGAGAGACCTGCTAGTCCCACCCTTCATTTTTCAAAGCAAGGAATTGAGGATTAAAAATGCGATGTGACTTGTCCAAGTTGGCCCAGCTAATAAGTAACAGAGACAGAGATGCAAATCCAGGCTTTCTTTTTTTGTTAAAGCCTTACTTTCCAACTTAAAATCAATACTGTGTATTGGTTCTGTGAGAAGAGAATTTGTGTGTCAATTTGATCCATCAGAGATTTGAACTTCCCTTCCATTTGTTCTGAATTTGGGTCAATCAGCAACCACAAAATCGATCCCACGGGCACTGCCCACCCTGGGTGGTGCCAGGCTAATTGCGGAACTGGGATTGGTTCCTGGGGAGTGGTGTAAGAGAGCTAGTGGGTGTAGTAAGGATTTATAAAATGAGACCCAGCAGGAAGCTGGGTGGGGTTGTTATTTTCTGAGGTTGAGAATCAGAGACAGACACTGAGTTGTTGGGCTCTAGATTATTAGGTTAGGAATATTTTCTTTTTCTTACTAATAAATCTAGCTATTAACAGTCTTGTGACTTAAGAGTTAATTACAATTTTGGCGACCACCCGTTCTAATCATTACAGCTCCAAAGCAGAAGAATGGTAAGGGCAGTGGTGGTTAAGTGACTTGCCCAGGGTCACACAGCTAGGAAGTGTCTGAGACCAGATTTGAACCCAGGACTTCCCACCTCTCAAACAACTGAGCCACCCAGCTGCCCCCTGGCACAAATTTTCAGGAGGAACCTAACAAGCAGGAGCATTTCCCTTTCTGGGCCTCCACTCTCTCCTTTGATCAATGAGGGCATTAGGATCTCTAAGGTCCGACCAGCTCTCATAGTCATTATTGTCTACTTCCGTCCCTTCCTTCCACCATTATTTATTAAGCACCGACTATGTGCAATGTGCTAAGCTATGGCAGAGACACCAAGATAAATAGGACTCTGCCCGCAATGACTGATGACTAACAATTCAGCAAACCTATACAATAAGCATATTATGTACAGGCCACGGCTTGGCCTGGGATTACAAAGATGTCCCTACCCTGAAGGAGCTCATGATCTAATAAAGACAATTAGTGGCTAATTTAATTAATGAATAGACCTACTAATTAGTTTGCTTATTCAGTGACCATTTGATGGAATCAGCTGAGCCTGCCTCTTTCAGAGCTGCTAAATTGTTTTCTCCCCTTTTATAGAAGAGAAAAATGAGACTCACAGAGTCTGAGGGTCTCGCAAGGTCACAAAGTTAGTATTCGAGCCTACATCCTTGACTCCAGATTCAGCACCCTTTCTGCCAAGGAGAAAGACCGACACCCATAGGAGACTGTAAGGTCTACCATTTTCTCACTGAATCCTCATGGCTGAGATCGCACTGGAGATGATGTAGGATTTTGAATCCAAGACCCTTGAGAAAATCAATATCTCTCACACCAATTCCAACCTGGGTCCTGCTGCCATCACTGAGGGCAGCAATCACTCTGGAGAAGGAGCCCACCTTCTTCAGCACCACCAACACCAACGATTGACCTACTGAGAGGGGACCCCAAGAGTCCCATGATGGGTGGCACTCTTTAGACCGCCATTTTTTTTTAATTAAAACCTTTACCTTCCGTCTTGGAATCAATACTATGTATTGGCTCCAAGGCAGAAGAGTGGTAAGGGCTAGGCAATAGGGGTTAAGTGACTTATGTAATGCATTACACTTACCCAGGGTCACACAGCTGGGAAGTATCTGAGGCCAGATTTGAACCCAAGACCTCCTGTCTCTAAGCTTGACTCTCAATCTACTGAGCTACCCAGCTGCCGCCTAGAACATCATTTTTGCTGCCAACCCAACCCCCCACAGCCATCATCCCAGGAAGCAGTCCCCATGGAGATGTGGCCTGCTTGGTAACTGCTTCTCTGAGGGTTATAGCCAAAGCCACCAAAGTCCTAGAAAAGAAAATCCTCACCCCCAAAGCCCTTGGCACTGTCACATGGTTTGACATCAGAAGCAGGATTTTTATCAATTGATATCAATTAATATTATTATATTTTATTAAATATATTTCTATATTAAAGGTATATTATATTATATTATATTATATTATATATTTAAGAAGATGCATTTATCAACTTTGCAGCTGCCTTCTAAGGACCACAGAGCCTTGCTATCTAACTTGCAGCTAAAGTCTCCTATAGGGGGCAGCTGGGTAGCTCAGTGGATTGAGAGTCAGACCTAGAGATGGGAGGTCCTGGGTTCAAATCTGGCCTCAGACACTTCCCAGCTGTGTGACCCTGGGCAAGTCACTTGACTCCCATTGCCTACCCTTACCACTCTTCTGCCTTGGAGCCAATACACAGTATTGATTCCAAGATGGAAAGTAAGGGTTAAAAAAGAATAAAATAAAATAAAGTCTCCTATATAGGTTGTCTCTCCCGTTTGAACTTGAGCTCAGACACAGACTTAATTTTCTCTTTGTATCCCTACCATTGGCCACAATGCTTTGCACTTAGTGAGCATCTAATAAATGCCTTTTCATTTATTCATTCCTGCTCCAAGGACTGGCTTTTCAGTAGCCAGTCTCTCCCTCCCCTCCACCTCGATCTGGAATTATGTGAGAAGGGACTAAAATGATCACAGCCTTTGACCCCCAAGGTCTCCTTACCAAGCACAGACTGCAAGAAGGTCATTTACAAAAACAAAGGCCAAAATACATCATGATTTTACAGCCACACTTTTCATGATAGCAAAGAAGCTGAAAACAAAGTAGATGCCCATGGACCGAGGGGAGGGAGGGATGGCTTAGCTAGTTGTGGCATGTGAATGCAATGGAACGGCCCAGTATTGTACAAAGAGGCAACGGCCAGGAGGAATATGAAGAAGCCTAGGAAAATCTATTTGAATTGAGGCAAAGTAAGGAAAAGCAAAAAAACAATAAGCATAGTGTCAATTACAGAAGTAGAGATGGCAAACAACAACAAAATCATTGAAATCAATGTTTCTAAATTATAACAACAAAGGCTGGCCCCAAAGAAGTGATCATCAGAAAGCTTCTTTGCAGAAATGGAGGAAACATGCATGGGGAACACTGCACTCAATATCAGATTTTTTTTAACACGTTGACTAGTGTTACTGAACTTTTTCCCTTTTAAAAAATTATTTATATAAAAGATGGCTCTCTAGGAGGGGCTGGGAGATGTATGCACTGAGAAATGAATGAGAAAACAAAATAACAATAGAAATTCTTTTATTTTAAGACAGAAGGGGTAGCTAGATAGTACAATGGATAGAGTACCAGCCTGGAGTCAGAAAGATCTGAGTTCAAATCTGACCTCAGTCACATCCTAGCTATGTGACCCTGGGCAAGTCACAACCCTGAGTGCCTACAGCTTGCTACTCATTCATCTTAGAATTGATACTAAGGCAGAAGTCAAGGATTTTTTTATAAACACACAGAAATGATCAAAAGAAGTTTAGAAGGTGACATAGAAAAGTAAAGAGTTTTGTTACTGTCATATTGAATTCAATATGTATTTTAATATATTTAAAATGCAGTCATAGAAGTTCAAATCTGACCTCAGACACTAACCATATGACCCTGAGCAAGCCACTTAATCCTGTTTGACTCAGTTTCTTCATTTGTCAAATAAGCTGGAGAAAGAAATGACAAACCACTCTAGTATCTTTGCCAAGAAAACCTCAAATGGGATCAGGAAGAATCAGAAATGACCAAAATGCCTGAACGACAGAAATTTTTTACTTCAGAAACAGTCTCTTTTGTTGTTCTTTATATATTAAAATGTCTTATTGATAACAAGTTCAAAATAAAAGGCAAGTTTTAAAAACTGATCCAAGAAAAAGGTGAAAAAAGAAAGCTGGAGGAAAGAAAGAAAGAGAGAGAGAGAGAAAGGAAGGAAGAGAGAGAAAAAAGAGAGAAAGAGAGTGAGAAAGAAAGAGCAAAAGAAAGAAAGAGAGGAAGGAAGGAAGGACAAAAGAAAGAGTGAAAGAAAGAAAGAATAAGCAAGAGAAAGGAAGAAAGAAAGAAAGAAAGAAAGAAAGAAAGAAAGAAAGAAAGAAAGAAAGAAA
>NC_058135.1:223809557-223817660 GCF_016433145.1 Gracilinanus agilis | reverse complement strand
GAAAGAAAGGAAAGAAGGGAAGGAAGGAAGGAAGGAAGGAAGGAAGGAAGGAAGGAAGGAAGGAAGGAAGGAAGGAAGGGTGAGAGAAAGAGAGAATGAGAAAAAGAAAAAGAGAAAAAAAGAGAGGGAGAGAGAGAGAAAGAATTTCCAAAACTGCTTTTAGACAATTGTCTGCAAGCTGTGGTTCCCAAACCTCTGCTGGCTTTGTTCTATACTGTCCCAATATGAGACCAGAGAAAGGCAGACTGAGTCTGAGCAGCAGGATTAGAGCTGGACAGGTGCTTAGAAATCCCCCTGTTTTTCACCAAAATAAACCCAAGTGGGTAGAACTCAGACGCTCCTGTAGCAAGTTCAAGTCTGAAAAGCCTGCGTGCCCTGCCTTAAGCTCCCTAACTGCCCTGTGCGCTGGGGGCTGCAGCCGGCATGGCCATTTCCTAGAAGGGGCCATGGGGAGGTGTGGGAGCCGTTAAGCGTCCCCCGCTCCCCAGGTCCCGCTGCCTGAATGTGTGAGGGGCCTTCCCGCCTGCAGGCGTGGGCTCCGTCCTCCGTGCCAAGCTCCCTCCCGGCAGCCCCGCAGCGGGTCCGGGGCAGAGCTGGAATTCACTTAGAGCCCCCGTGGCTCCACGGCCTGCGCTCTTTCAAAATATTTAACTGGATGATTCAGGCACGGCCTAGAAAAGGAATAAACACTTCATATGGGGAGTTGAAACCGGGCCAACTAGCTGGCGGGATGACATCATGATGGCTAGCATTTGTATCGCGTCAAAAGGTTTGCAAAATGTTTTACACAAGTTAACTCACTGGATGCCCACCGCAGCCCTGGGAGGTCGGGGCTATAAATATCCCTATTTTACCGAGGAGGAAACTGAGGCAAACAGGGCTAAGGCTCAGTGCTCGGTGCCCCTGGCACCACCTAGCTGCCTTGGTCTGCCCCCACCTCCCTTGTCCTGACCCCCACAATTGTGTATCTGTGTTTGTTGTTTCAGTCATATCTGATTCTTTGGGACTCCATTTTGGGGTTTTCTTGGCAAAGATACTAGAGTGGTTTACCATTTCCTTCTCCAACTTATTTTTCAGATGAGGAAACTTGAGGCAAACAGGGTAAAATGACTTTCCCAGGGTCATCTCGTGAGTAAGTGTCTGAGTCTGGATTTCTTCTTGACCTCAAGGAGTCTAGCCCTCTGTCCCCTGAGCCATCTTGGCACATAGTAGACATTTAGTAAATGCTGATGGAATTGAAGTAAAAACCCCTAGCTTCAGCCCCATGCTAGCTTGCCAGGTTCACTCTGGATCCCTCTGCTCTGACCCAGGATGCTCATGAGCCTTCTCTGCGCCGTGTTATCCATGCATTTGAGAAGCCCCTCTCTGTGCCTTTATCTGAGACATGGAGACAAAAAAGTCTCTTCAGTGGGGATATAAGCGCCTTGAGAGCATGAGCTGTTTCCCTTTTGTCCTCGTATCCCCAGGACGTCACAGCTTAGAGTAGGTGCCTAATAAATACATGTTGATTGATTTACCATCACATACTAAATACTCAAACTTCTAAACTCTCGAGCCCTAGCAGAAGAAATCACACGCAGGCATAGGCCACGGCACATCTTGTCCCTGTTACCTCATGTTCCCTGTTATGTGGAGGATGCTTCAGGGAACCTAAGAAAAAGGAGTCTATCCAAATTCTTTTATTCAACTAGAAAAGTCTGTTCTCTCCACCTCTGCAATAGTCTGTAGAATATTAAATACTAAAGAATAATAGCAGAAAGGTGCCAGTTTCCATCTGAACTTCATTGAACAAGAGGAGAATGATGTTATAAAGACTAGTATTAATATATTATTAATATTAATTAACATTAATGTATGATTACTAATATTAATAATTTGTTTTTATGTTATATTACATATTAAATCACTCAATAAAATACACTAAAATATTATTATGTTATATTTAATAATGATAATAATTAAAATTGCACAGGTTCCCATGGATCCAGGTCTGAAATACATCATCTCCCAGGAGTCTAAGCACCTCTCCTCATGCCCGATAAATGAACTTCTCTTCCCGATTCAACTTTGACTCAAGGTAACATCTCAATTTGATATCCTCTCTCTCAATCTCCTCCCAATGGTCCCTTAGTCCCAGGGGCAGCTGGACAGGATTATTCAAATCCTCCAGGGCTGCTTCCCCAAACATCTAAGAGAATGGGGAGGGGAGGGAGAGGAGAGGAGGAATTCGCCCCCTATAATCCTTCCAGGAGCCAAGTAGGGGAAGGATGATTCATGTCCCCCCCTACACAAGTCCTTCATGGGACCATCCCTGCACTAGCTCTAGGAGAACGGGAAAGAACAAAGGAAGAGAGAAGGTAGACCTTGTTCTCAAGAAGCTAAAGTCTGGGAGAGCAGCTCCAAACCCTAAAAATGAATTTGCATTTGGGATTTGCCTCTGGTGCTATTATTCCATGACCAATGAGCATGTCTGCAATCACAGTATGATATTATTCCTCTGGGAGGCATCAGCTTGGTCATTTCCTCATGGATGTCAGGGCTGCCCTCAAGGCAGGTCAATGTTTGTGTCTCCAATCTGGGGAAACCCCTTCTTCACACACAAACATCAGTTGTGAAATTACTTGCCTTCTGGGAAAAGATGACTTAATGGAAAGAATCAGCTTGGCATAATGGAAGAGACTGGGGCTAGGAGGCAGCAAGCCTGGATTCTAGTCCTAGTCCTGCCACTCACTTGCTGTGAAACTTTGACCAAGTCCTGTCTCTCTCTGGATCTCAGGTTTCTCATATAAAAAGAGGTTAGGCTAGAATCAAGGGTTCATTTGGGGTGGGAGGATCATAAGTACCTTTGGCAATCTGGTACAGCCTAGGAATCCCTTCTCAAAGAAAATACTTTTTTTAAAAAACCTTACTTCCTGTCTCAGTAACAACTCTAAGACAGAAGGGCAAGGGCTAGGCAAATGGAATTAAGTGACTTGCCCAGGGTCACAAAGCTAGATCAGTTTTGAACCTAGGTCCTCTCAACCTGGTGCTCTATCCACTGTGCTACCTACTGTTGAAAAAGAATTTCTCTCTCCATTGTGTCGCTTTGTTTAACATCATCTCTCAGTGACCTGGAGGTCAAAGACCACTGAGTAAATTCAGGTATAGATAAACCCTCAGAGAAAGGAAATTAAAGAAACAAGGAATCAATGAGAGGGGAAACTGATTCCACAGGCACTGCCCCTCTGGGAGTCCAGGCAAATTAAGAAACTATGATTGGTTCCTGAGATTTGACCTGTGAGAGCTAGTGGGTGGAGAAAAGAGTTTATAAATAGTGACCAGGAGGCCTTTGGGGTCTTCTGACTGGAGCAAAGGATCCTGGACGATCTCTTGTTGGTGCTTAGCTTCTGACAGCCAATAGATTAGGAAGCTAAGTATTTCTCTACCTCTTTCCTACCTTTCCCTCTCTTTTCTATCACTACTTTGATTTAATAAAGTTATTAAGCTACTAGAAGTCTCATAATTTTAATTATTATACTACCTGCCCCAAAATAGTGTTTTTAAAATGGTCCCCCCCCAAAAAAAATAGCATCGCAAAGAAAATCAATTATATTGATATACACCTATCAAGGTATTTTTTTATAAAATGAAATTTGAGGGCCCAGATTAAGAAGCTCTGGTGGATTCTCTGCAAGGTTCCTTCCAACTCTGAACACTTGTACGTTTCTCAATATTTCTGGTTGCCCTGGGTTGGATGGGCATTGAAGGGCAGCCAAAGAAGAATAAAATCCATGGAGTTCCCAGTTGAGAGAACACCTCCTTAAATAAATGCAAGAGAGAAAAAGCCATTTTAATCCCTTGCTGTTCAAAGATTAAAGCAATCACTGGGAGCTAGAAGAATGAAAGGTGATTTCTTGGAGGAGGTGAGATGTGGGAGAAGCCTTGAAGAAATGGCCATCCTGCATCAGGCTGCCCTTCAGTGGCCTAGAACCCTCTAGAGAGAACACCTGTTAAGTGACTCCAGAGTCAAATAATTCCATAGATCAAGCCTCCCACCCTCTGCAGGCCCCCCCAAGCCTTCTGGTCAGTGAGTTACATATGACTTAGTCCAGAGATCCTAATGAAGCTGTGGAAAACACATTTCACTGGTTAGCAATGAATATTAAAGGGACCATTCATGCCCCAAAGTTGGCTGCTTTCCACGGCACATGCATCGGACAAAATCCACTTTTTCTCTCTCCCCCATCCCTTTTTGCTGTATAAAGGGCTATTGATCTGGTCATTAAACCAGCGGGTGTCTGCTGATTTCATCCTCATTTGAAAACTTGGAGAAACAACCAGCGCCCGGCCCTTGGGGAAGAACGTCTGAGCCACAGACAGCCAGGCGGGCCTCCTCTCAAAGGGTCCATCAGCTCTGCATCAACAAGGCCTGGCTCAAACGAGAAGAATTGAAAAGGGAGGGGATGGGTGCAGGGAACAGAAGCAGCTGCGGTGGGGTGTCAGGGGTCCTGGATGTGGCCTCAGAAGGCCCACCACGTCCAGGGCCAGATTTGGCTACTAACGATTCATGTGGTTCCTTCTGTGGCCTTCAGTTCCCTGCTCTGTAAAACAGAAGTGGGAAAGGGAGCCCCAGAACCGAATCCTGTCATGTCCATGCTTCACAATGTATTAGCAGTGTGAGCCTGGGCAAGTCACTTACTCACTGTGTGCCTCACTTTCCTCATCTGTAGGATTCTATACAATGACAATACAAATAGAGGATTGTAGGTTGATTAAACTTTTTTTCCCCTCCTAAATAGAAGGCAGAAGAGGGACGCCTAGAAAGAAAGTTAAAATGATCAACAAATTGATGACACCAAAGGTATTCTACCAATCTCTAATAGATACAAGGTCCATTGGGGCAGAGACTTTCATTTTTGTGTCCTCAGAGTCTTTGCAGATAGCAGACCCTTAATAAGTACTTCTTTTTTGTTTTAGATTTTTTTAATAAGTAATTCTTTTTTGTTTTAGATTTTTTTTTTGTTTTTTTAATAAGTACTTCTTTTTTGGGGGGAGGGTGAAATCTTTTATTCCACCTTCATCATTAACATTTTCTTAGTATGGGTTCCCGTTGTTTTTTTTTTTAATTGAAAATTTTATTTAATTAATTGATTTAGAATATTTTTCCATGGTTACATGATTCATGTTCTTCCCCTTCCTTCCACCCCCACTCCCCATAGCCAATGAGTAATTCCACTGGGTTTTACATATGTCATTGATCAAGACCTATTTCCATTTAATAAGTATTTCTTACAGAGAACTGGATCTAGGATTGGAAGAGACCTCAGAGACTGTCAGGTCCAACGTCCCAATAAACTGTGGCCCAGAGAGATCATGATTTAACTCAAGTCACTTTGGCACTAAGGGCAAAGTTGGGATTTGAACTCAGATGCCATGGCGCCATGTTGAGCAATTTCCCCCATATCACACTGCTTCCCTGATGGCTCTCCTCAGATGACCCACTCAAGACTGGTATATTCAGAGATTCTTAGGGTATCATCTTAGACTACAGCATTTTTACGAGATTCCAGAGTTCCCTTTGTCTTTCTTGGTATAAAACCATACAATTTTTAGCCTCCTTGGTTCATTCCACATCTGTCTGTCTGCTCTTGCCAAACTGCCTGGCCTGTGGTTATGTGTGCAGCTTCATTTCCCAGTGCCAGACCAGAACTGGAACTCATAATTGGTGAGGAGGCAGAAGCACATGTCTCTCTGTATCCATCTCATGTGAGAGGTTATTCCACAGAAGCTTCAGAGCTGATCGATAAACCTAGATGTTAGCTTAGAAGTGAGTGTGGACACGAGCCTGTCCCTTGAAATCCCAACCCAGATGGGCAAAAACATCTCTGCTATGGGGGTTCTTAACCCCCAGAGGGTCTGTGAATAGATTTCAGGAAGATCTTGAGTTTCGATGGAGGGAAAAAAAATGACATCTTCATTTTCACTGAGCTTCTTTGGTTTCCTTTGTACTCCTACATATTTTATCTTATGCATTTAAAAATATGATTGTGAGAAGGGGTATGCTGGCTTTACCAAGCTGCCAAAAGGGTCCAGGCCACAGAAAAAGGTTAAGAACCCTACTCTGCTTCCTCTCTCCTGGGGGGCTGTGAAGGTACTATTTAGTAGACTTGAAAATGTTTTAGAAATAAGAGTTATTATTATTTATCCTCTGTTTTTCCCATCTTCCTCTTCCAGGGCCTAAACTAAGAACCTCCCAAGAGTGGAGAATATCATGAGAATCACAGAATCTTGGACATTCAGAGATTAGAGGGCTTTGAAGGGCATCTAGTCTAACCCACCTCTTTTGACGGGAAGCCCCTATCCAGTCCTTCTTTGGCAGAGAGTACGCTGTTTACTAAGCATCCCATTTTATCTGGAGACAGAATTCATTATTAGGAGGTCCTTCCTTTTATGGAAGCCATCATTCTCCCCAACTGCCCCGCTGCTCTTAGCGCTGATCTCTGGGGCCATGGCCTCCCTTCCATGACCTCCCTTCAAATATTTAAAGCACAGTTATCATATCTTCCCAGCCCTCCAAGCCTTCTTTCCTGCAGGCCAAAGATATCCCCAGTTCCTTCCATCAAACGTTGGATAGCCTGGCCTCTGGTCTCCTCCCCATCCTGGAAGCTCTCCAGCATGTCCATTTCCTTCTGAAATCGTAGCACTCGGATCTGGAAACAATGTTCAAAATGGGGTCAAACCAAGGCAGAGGACCTTGGCTTCATCACCTGTCTTGCCCTGGTCATTGAATATGCTCTTCTGATCCCCCCAGACCTCCCCCATCACCTACAAGTGCCCAAAAAGAGACCACTCCTCCGTCAGTGGCAGGATCCTGCACCCACTCCTCCCCGTCCGCACTGCAGCCTCCCTCGGGCAGCAAGGAAGAGCCCTATCTAGGAAATGTCAGGAACAAGCAATCCTCTTTGTCCTTGCTGGCATCGCCTGGGCCAGGCCCCACAGCTGGCTCCCAGCTTCCCAGCTGTTCCAAGAATCTAACAACACCCCTGTCAGAGCCAGGCATTTGGAAGGGTGCCACTCATTTTTCCAAAGCTCTCTTGCAACCATTCTCTCATATGTTCCATGAAACAACCATAGGAGGTGATCAGGGTGGGAATTATTGTCTTCACAGTTTATGGATAGGGAAACTGAGACCCAACCAGTGAGGGGAAGGGACCTCCCTGGGCTGCTTCTCCCTCCTGGAATGCTATCTGTTGCCTTTCTAAAAAGGCACCTTTCCTATTTCCTCCAAGCTCCTACTCAAACTCTAACCATTCTTCAAGACCCCCCTCCTCCGTGAAACCTTCCTTGACTACTAGCATTGTTTCTGTTTCACGAGTGTGTGTGATAAGGCTTCTCTCCCCTGCTAGGGGGGTCCCCGTTCTCTGGGAGCAGAGTCTGGATCTGAGCCAGAACTGTGAGGTTCCCTGGGGACAGGGAGAGCCTGGGTCAGCTCCATCTGTCTCTCGCACACTGTTGCTAGATTCAGAGGGAGGTGCACAGGCAGACTCGATGAAGGTCTTTCGAATCGAATAGAATATTCAATTTTTTAGCATGTTCAGCTTTGAAAGAGTTCTTAACCTTATGGGTGCCATAGACCCCCCTCTATCAGTCTAGGGAAGTCTATGGATCACCTCTCAGAATTATAGTTTTAACTGCATAAAATGAAATACATAGAATTTGAAAGGAAACCAATTTATATGAAATACATTTTTTTCAAAATATTTTTTAAAATGGCGGCTGCTGGGTGACTCAGTGGATGGAGAGCCAGGCCTAGAGACAGGAGGTCCTGGGTTCAAATCTGGCCTCAGACACTTCCTAGCTGTGTGACCCTGGGCAAGTCACTTAACCCCCGTTGTCCAGCCCTTACCATTCTTCTGCCTTAGAACCAATACACAATATTGATTCTAAGACAGAAAAAATTTTTATTAAGTTTATGGACCCCAGATTAGGAATCTCTGGCCTAAGAGACAGACAATCAAAACATCTGTTGACTCTAATGCAGGATAACTCAGTTCCTTAGTTTGTGAATTGGTTGGGAAAGTCAAACTTAGGAACAACTGAGGGGTTCCATGGATAGAGAGCCAG
>NC_058135.1:223792057-223807057 GCF_016433145.1 Gracilinanus agilis | reverse complement strand
TCCTACTGAATGTACATAGACATCTCAAACTCATGTCCAAGACAAAGTACAATACCTCACATTCTTTCCCCAATATACCTTTTCCAAACTTAGTTATTTCTATTGAGGGTATCACCAGCCTTCCAGATACCCAAGTTCATAAGCTCAGAGTCACCCTAGATTCTGCCAAACACAAAACTTCCCAGTTCTCACCTTTGCACAGGCTGTCCCCCATGCCTCAAATTCACTTCTCCCCCATCTCTGCCTATTAAAATCTCTAGCATTCTCTAATGCTCAGGTCCTATGTGAGGCCCTTCCTGATCCTCCCCCAAAAAACTTAAACAGGTATTAGCCTTATACAGCCATCCTCTGATAAAATGCACACTCTTTGAGGGCAAGGACTTTTTCATTCTTGGTTTGTTTTTTGCCTTTGTATTCCCAGGTCTAGTCTGGAGTTGGTAAAGGAAGGAACATTTGTTTATTATTGTGGAGAGAAACAGAAATTGAGACACTTGCCCAAGGTCACCCAGGGAGTCAGTGGCAAGGCTAGAACCCAAGCCTTCTGACTCCCAGCCCTGGCCTCATCCATCATTTCAAACTTCCTCTTTCCCTTCCATCATGGCTTTCCAGATGGCCTGTAATTTCCTACCCCGTGTTTATGAGTGGAGGGGTTTCCCCCGAGTGGGAAGAACAGCCTCTGAGCTGCCTTTCAGTACAACCCTGACGTCCATATGGAAATGACCAAAGGGTCTAAATGCTGCCATCTCCAGAAGAATAATATCCCACTGTGCTAGCACACACCCAGCGTTCAAGGACTCCCAGAGTTAGACGCAAAGCCCAGCTCCTGATCTGAATTACAAATTTTCTTTTAGGGGGAGTCTATGGAAAAAGTATTAAATGAGAAAAACAGACTTCTTTCTTTTTAAAAAAATTAATTTTTATTGGGATCTTTTGTTTTAATGTCACCTACATTTCCTAATGTAGTCCTCCCCCTTCCTCTCTCAGAATAATTCATTCTAATGGAAAAATTAAAAGGGGGACAGAGAGAGAAATAGCTCAACAAAACTAATCAACAAATCAAAAATGTTGATTAAAAAGTGCAGCATTCCACATCCATAATCTTCTGCTTCTGCAAAGAAGTGGGGCTTGGGGAGGTGGCCTTTCCTGGGTTTTCTTGGGGGGCAAGCTTAGTCTTTATAACTGCAGCATTCAGCTTCTGTAGATGGCGCAGAAGAGAGAATGTAGGACCTACTGTCAGGAAGATCTGCATTCAAATGCTGCCTCAGACACTTCCTTAGCTGTGTGATCCTGAGCAAGTCACTTAACCTCTGACAGCCTCAGTTTCCTCATTTGTAAAATGAGGATAATCATAGTGCCCATCTCCCAATGTTATTATAAAGATCAAATGAGATAATATTTGCAAAGCATGTTGCAAACTTTAATGACAAAGATGAGAATCTCATATCAGTCCATCTGACCACTCTAGCCAAAAGTTCATTGTCAAAGATTTAAGACAATTGCTAAAATGAGGTTTTTGGATGATCTTATTAGAGCTTATAAATAGGTATACAACCCAGTGGAATTGCTTGTTGGTCCTGGGAGAGGCAAGGGAAGAGGGAAGGGAAAGAAAATGAATCATGTAAATATGGAAAAATATTTTTGAAAAAATAAATCCTATAAATGGGGTAGGTAGGTGACTCTGTGGATAGAGAGCTAGATCTAGAAACAAGAGATCCTGGGTTCAAATGTGGACTCAGACACTTCTTGTGTGACCCTGGACAAGTCCACTTAGTCCCCACTACCTAAGCCCTTACCACTCTTCTACCTTAAAACCAAAATTTATTATCTCTTCTAAGACAGATAGAAAGGGTTTAAAAAAAAAACATCATTTCAGAGCTAGAAGGACCCCAGAAGCCCTCTAATCAAACCAAGTCCTGAATAGAAATCTCCTCTACAGCATCCCCATGTTTTCATCCACCTTCAACTTGAATACTGCCAATATGGGAAGCTTACTACCTGTGAGGCAATCCGTTCTACTTTTAGGTACCTCTGATTCTTGGGAAGATCCCCCCTTGTAGCCTGCCAAAATTTGCCTTCCCATAACTTCTCATTGCTACTAGATTTGTCCTCCCAAGCAAAGCAGAACCGATATCGTCTCCCTGGTGTGCCCACGACTGTCATAGATAATTGAAAGTTAGAGATGAGATAGATCCTTCGACAGAATGAGCTCAGATCCCCTCTCTCCAAGTTTATTCCCCTCTCCAGCCCTCAGCTTCTTCATCTTCCAAATGAGAATGCTGGTTTAGATCAGAGAGAGGCTAAGGGACCCCTTCTCAGAATCCTGTTTTTAAATGAATAAACAAAATACATAGGATTATAAAGAAAAGGATTGAGATAGAAAATAAGGTTATCAAAATAAGTTTAAAAAAATTCATGGACACTAGATCAAGAACCGATGAATTTTAGACGATATCTAAGGTCCCTTTCAGCCACCATCTTCTGTGGCTCCATTCCTCTTCCCCTTTGCCCCCCAGATGTGCTCTTTTCCAAGGCCCCACAGCTGTTCCTCCATCGCCTCCTTCCTGCCCACCATCTCTGCCCTCTTCCGCGTCCAGGACCCCAGAGGGACGGCGGCAGGTGTACAAAGCAGCAGATGGGTTCATGCTGGCCAGGCCCCAGCCAGGGATTTGTCTTTTGGAAGAGCTGAGTCCAAATGAGGCTGAACCCTCCAATTGTTTCCAGCCTCCCTTCCCCATGGCTCCCAGCAGCCCCCAGAGGGGGGTTCTTCAGGAAGCAGATTCCTCTTCCCAGGGCGCCTTCCTCAGACTCTGTTCCCTGCTCCTGATTCTGTCCTACTCCACGTATAAACACACACACACATACACCCCACTCTGGATTCTGAGCCAACACTCACAGGGTAACAGATTCTCAGAGACAGAAAAGGCCTGGCGGGAAGGAGCTGAGGGATTGGGGTCAGAAGAACATCTAGTCCAACCCGTATCCCCATAGAAATTTCCTCTCCATTAGGGATTCTTAATGTAGGGTCTGGGAACTCGGGGGGATCTTTGCCATTGTTGTTTTGGGGGCTTTCGATAACTGCATTTCTATATAAATGGTTTCCCTTTTCTGAATTTTATTATATGCATTTATAAACATTATTCCCAGAAGGAGCCGGCCCATGGGCTTTCCCAGGCTGCCAAAAGGACCCAGGACACAAAAATAAAGGACCCCACCAGACCGCATCCCACAGCAAGCCATTCCGGGGCTTCTCCCTGCTTGTGAAACCCTCCAACGATGCTGTTCCCTCCCGAGGCAGTGCCCAGCCAGCTGTTAGCATGAAGAAATTTTTCCTTCTATCCAGCCAAGATCTACCTCCCTGGAATCTTATCTAGGGGCAGAGCAGGTAGACACTTGTGTGGACAGGCAGGCACCCCATCCCAAATGATCTTCCCCTCTCACCCCTCTCGAGGCTCCTCACACACGCCACGTGTCAGCCAGGCTGGCTCACTGGTTGTTCCCCTACGTGATGTGGAAACACGGTCCCATGGGGAGGGCCTTGGCTCCGGTACCGGGAGACCCTTCCATCTGGCAACCTCAGCTTTCCTGGACTTTGGTTCCCTCCTCTATAAAATGGGAGGGTAAGACTAGACGGCTTTAATAAGGTCCTTTCCAGCTCAAAATATTTGATCCTTTGATATCCCACCTCTAGGTTCGGCTCTCCATCTTCAACTCTGTTATACTGAGTAGGTCTTGGGATATGCTAGTTGAATTGAATTGAGTTGAGTTGAGTTAAATTGAACTGAACTGAACTGATAGGATTAGGATTTTATTTCTTTGAAGTTAATTGTTCCATGTTTAAAAATATATCGCCCCAGGGTAACTAGGTGGCTCAGTGAGTAGAGCCAGACTTGGAGACAGGAGATCCTGGGTTCAAATCTGACCTCAGATACTTCCTAACTCTGTGACCCTGGGCAAGTCCCTTAACCAACCATTGCCTAGCCCTTACTGCTCTCCTGCCTTAGAACCCATTACACAGTCTTGATTCTAAAACAGAAGATAAACAAGTTTTAAAATATAAATAAATAAATAAATAAATGAATAAAATAAAATATAGCACTTACCATTCAGGATTGTTGTGGGGAATCAAATGAGATAAAGAGAGTCAAGGGCTTCCCAAGCTTTAAATGGCTCAATAAATGTCAGCCATTGACAATAATAATAATGATAATAATAATAATAATAATAATAATAATAATAATAATAAACAATAGTAGCTCATCTTTCCAATACACTTTACAACTGACAAGTCACTTCCCTCACAACCACCCTCTGATGTCACGTTTGCCCACAGGAATGGCATTTTGGAGACAAAAAATGCTGAATTTAGAGAATTAAAGAGGTCAGGGGACCTCAAGCTGAGCCCTGGTTTTGTCATTTAGTGGCTGCGTGATCTTGGGGCAATCTCCACTTCTCCAGACCTTAATTTCCCCATGTATAAAATGAGGGCAATACTATTTCTAATCTCCAGCTCACCCAGGTGTTGGGAAACTCAAACACATACTTGATGGAAAACATCTATGTAATTATCCCCATTTAACAGATTAGGAAACAAACTAGCGGAGGGGATAATGCTGACCCACAATCACACAGCTCTGAAGTCTCAGAGGCACGACTGGAATCCAGACCTCCTGGTTCAAAATAGGTTATTCTTTCCACCATACCAAGCTGTCATTCTATTTTCCCACTCTGGGATATATTTCCAATTCCACCTACTAACTGACCTTTTTCAAACCTCCTCCTGGGAATCTTCTCTGAATATCCCAGCTAAAAGCATTCTCTTCCTTTTCTTATTTTCTTATCACCACTCCCAGCATTGTTAAACTCCTTCTTTTGGTCCTTGGCACATTTTTTTGGCATACTTTATTTGCCTCTATTTTTATCTTCTCTGATGTTCTTCTTGTAAACAAGATGGAGAAGTATGGTCTAGATGGCAATGCCAGGAGATGAGATGGATGCAGAATGGATTGAACATTCATTAATGGCTTGATGTCAACTTTGAGATCTCTAGAGCAGTGGCCCACCAGTGCTCTCGGCCCTGTGATGTTTAACATTTTTATCAATGGCTTTGATAAAGAGATTGATAAGCATGAGATGCTTATCCAAGATGCAAAGGACACTCAGAGGAAAGAGACCACTAACAAGTCTGAATGCTGAATGCTGACTATCTTTGATTCCTACAACTCAACTTCAAGACTTGTCTATCATTTTTTTAGCCCCTTATCTTCCATCTTAGAGCATCATTACTGTATATTGGTTCCAAGGTAGAAGAATGGCAAGAACTGGGCAATGGAGGTCAAGTGACTTGCCCAGGGTAAGTAGCTCCATGGATTTGTCCATGAGGTTTTCTTGGCAAAAATACTGGAGTAGTTTGCCATTTTGTTCTCCAGTGTGTCCCCATTTTACAGATGAAAAACTGAGGTAAATAGGGATTAAGTAACTTACTCAAGGTCACATAGATAGTAAATGTCCGAGGTTGAATTTGAACTGATCTTCCTGACTCCAATCCCAGTGCTCTATCCCCTGGACCACCTAGTTGCCCCAAACTTCAGAAGTATAATATGGGAAAGATATGATTTATAGGGTCAATCTGAGAAAAACCTGGGGATTTCAGTGAACTGCTGGCTTAATATGAATGCTTTCATTTCAATTCAATTGAACAAAGTGATTATGGTAGTCAAAAAAAACGCTAAAACAGTCTTAGATCAGTAAGAAGTGTCCACTGGCCAGAATACAAGAGATGGGCAGTGTACAGGTAAATGAGCTCTCCAAAAATGTAGGATAGACTTTTCAGTTTAATCCTGAATTATTAATATTTTCTCTATCACTTTCTTAAATCCAGACAATCCACAAGACAATAGATGAAGCCCTGATTCTTAGCCACTGAAAATTTAATCATCAACTTTCACGAGCTGCCTCCAGTGCATACCCATGACAGTCCCCCTTATACTCTGCTCTCGTCAGACCAGTTCTGGGGGTTTGTGTTCAGCTCTGATTTCCACATTTTAAGACCGCTAGAGATCATTCAGAGAAGTGCAAACAGAACGGGGAAGGGCCTGGGGATCATGAGACTTGAGGACTAATTGAAATAACTGAGATATTCAAAGGAATTCCTATTCAGAAACATGGAGGGCTCTATTTCCAAGGACGCTGCCATATTGGTATTTTGTACCTTCCTCAAGTAACAACTATACATGTGAGTGTTCTCTCGTGGGAGCTCCCTAAGGGCAGGGCCTTGGCTTCTCCCTCCACCCAGGCACATTAATTAAAATTATAATAAATAATTAAATGAGAGAAGAATCAAATATTCCAATTTTCTAAAAAGAAAAGATCACAGAGTCAGTAAAAAGGAGGCCAACGACCTTCCCATTGATTCCTTGCCAAATTCTAGAATGGATTACTCTGTCAATAAGATTCATTATTTTTTAAAAAATTTTTAAGAAGAAAAAAAGAAAAGAAGCTTCATTTAGCCCCTTCTGTGTAACAGACACTGTGCTAATCACTGGATATATAAAGAAAAGCAAAAGAGATTCTCTGCTCTTAAGGAGCTCACATTCTAATAGGGGAGATAATATGAAAACAAACCATGTGCAAATCCTATATGTAGGATAAATTGAAAATAATCATTGGAGGGAAGGCTCTAGAAAAGTGGCCAGTGGACTCTCTAGAAGAGGAACCAGCAGTGCCAGAGCTTCTGCCACTTTTGTCAAGGTTTCTTGGGCTGGGGAATCAGAAGAACAATGCAGGTAGTTTACCGAAATTTGATTAGAAACTTTGACCAAGTCTCTCCTGCTATTTTTGTAGAAAAGATGGATGGACAGAAGCTAGAAGATGCCAGCACAGTTCAGTGGTTTTAGAACCACAAACAGACCCACAAAAGTAGTCATTAATGGTGCACTGTCAAGTCAGAGGCAGTCTGTAATGGAGTGCCCCAAGGAGCTGCCCCTGAGCAATGAAAAGAGGATCAGATTTGGAGTCAGGGGCCCTGGTTTAAAATCTAAACTCCTGAATTTCTTGGCTTCATCATCCTTGGAAGCCCAGGTGATCTCTCTGATGCTTCAGAAGAAATAGACCTCATTGCTCAAATTTGCAAAAGCACTCACCAGACTGGCAAATAAATCAGGCCTTTTCTGAGCAAACCCACTGGTTTCCAATCATTTATAGGGACTTAGAGAGACAGAGTGTAAAAATAAATAAAAAGAGTTGGATTTGAAGTCAGGAGCCCTGAGTTCAAATCTGCCCTTTATTACTTATTGGCTATGTGGCCTTGGAGAAATTGCTTAAGCTCTGTGAGATATTAGCTCAGATTTAAGAATGAGGCAAGAATGACAACAGTCAAGTGATGAAGAAAACATCTGGTGATGTGCTACGTCCATATCAGACTCTTAGAATTGGAAAGGATGTTGGAGATCACCTAGTTGGACTCCTCTTTGATGTGGGACATAACTTGGGCCCAGAAAGGTAAGTAACTTGCCTAATAAGCACCAGAGAGTTCATAAGTACCAGAACCTGGATTTGAACCTAGGTCTACTGACCTTGGGCAATTTTGTAGCGTGGCGGACAAAGAACCGTGCCTGGAGTCAAAAAGATTCGTCTTCATGCGTTCAAATCTGGCTTCAGTCACTTACTAAGCTGTGTGACCCTGAATAAGCCACTTAATCCCATTTGCCTCAGTTTCCTCATCTGTAAAATGAGCCAGAGAAGGAAATGGCAAACCCCTCTGATGTCTTTGTCATGAAGACCCCAAATGGAGTCATGAAGAGTTAAACGTGACTGAAATCGAGCATTAAGCACCAATCTGTTGTCCACCATCTTGCCACATCACCTTGGCTGCACGCTGGACACTCCTTCTGACCCTAAACTTGTTTCTGTAACATAATACATTACTCTAATATTCGGGATCCTTTCAACTGCTGGCCTCAAAGAGAGGGCAATGCCACCCCCGCGCCTCTGATTCATGAGCTGATCTCACTGCAATGCCATCTGGGTGCAACCCTAGAAGTTAAAGAAGCCTTCAGAGGCTTTTAAAGAACAGTAATTATTATCACTGTTATTATCATCATCACCACCATCATCCAAGAGAACAATTATCCACTACCTTCTGAGCTTTTCCCCACCAAGAACCAGCAAGTTGGGTTTGGAGAGAAACCCATGAAGCGAAACCAGCCGGAGAACTGGCCCTCAGCCCTGGCCCCACCGTTCTGCCTAGGGGGGCCTTTGCTTGGCAGGGAGCTCTTTCACAGCTCCTGGCCCCATGCGTGGTTCCTGAGAACCCAAAGTGTGTGGGGTAGAGCTGGGCGCAGGATGAGATGAAGACGTCACAATAATTTAGTGAATTGTTGCTGTGGAGACAGCCTGTCTGGATCGATCCAGTCAAATGAAACCTTTTTCCACCAAAGCATTTCATTTTTTACTTCAGCACACTCTTAACTCTAGGATTCTTTGCCTTTTTGTATATCATAGATGCTTTGGGCAGTCTTCTCAGAATAAAGTCTTTAAATGCATAAAGGTAATATAAATACATACAGGTAAAAAGAAAACCAATTATATTGTGTTATAGCTCTCCAAATATTATTAAAGTAAATATAATAAAATCTCCTAAAATTAAGTTGGTTTTTATTAAAATATTAATTAAAAACAAGTTTGCTGAGCCCCTAAAATCCTTTTATGGACTCCAGGTGAAGAACTCTTAATCTGTAGAAGAAAATATCTGGCCAGTCCTATGAAGAGGGGAAGAGTTCATGACCAAACAAGAAATAAAAGAGGTTCATGAGAGATAAAGCGGACAATTTTGATTATATAGCATTAAAAGTTTTGTTTATAAGCAAAACTAGCTCAGATAAAAGTAGAAGAAAAGTAGAAAATTGAGGAGAGGGAAGAATCTTAAAATTTCTCTGTTAAAGATCTCATATGAAAAACTCATTCAAATTTATAAGAATAAGCCATTCTCCAATTGATAAATGATCCAAGGATATGAATAGGCAGTTTCAAAGGAGGATATCTGAGCTATCAAAAGCCATATAAAAATGTTCTAATAATTAGAGAAATGTAAAAAAACTCTGGGGGTTCTATTTCACATCTGGCAGATTGGCAAAGTTGACCCCAAAAAAAGCTAAAATGGTCAATGCTGGAGGGGCTGGAGAGAAACAGGCACAAATGATGCACTATTGGGTCAACTGTGAATTCGTCTAGCATTTCTGGAAAGCAAATTGGAATCATGCCTCAAAAGCTATTAAACTGTGCATCAGTCTAAAGATACCACTACTAAGTCTATACCTGAAAGAGATCAAAGAAAGAGAAAAAGTGCCTATGTGTACAAAAAAATTGCTTATTTCAGCTCTTTTGTGGTCACAAAGACCTAAAAACTGAGGGAGTGTACATAAATTGGGGGATGGCTGAATAAGGCATGGTATATGAATGTCATAGAATTTTACTGTGCTGTTAGAATTGATAAAAGAGATGATTCCAGAGAAACTAGGGAAGACTTGTATGAACTGATGCAGAGTGAGGTGAGCAGAAAGAGAAGAACAATTCATATGATAACAATATTGTAAAGACAAACAACTTTGAAAGATGCAGGAACTCTGGTGAACCACAATTCCAGAGATTTCATGATGAAGCAGGTTATCCACCTTCAGACAGAGAAGTAGTGGTTTCAGAGTCCCAGACTGAGACATACTTTGTTTTAAGTGGCCAATGTAGGAATTCTTTTTGCTTGATTATACATTTTTGTAACCATTTTCACTTTTTTCTTGCTTTTTCAGTGAACAAGGAGGGAATGGTGAGGGGGAAGAACTGGAAATAAAATTAAGTTGAATTTTTTAAGAGCCCCTGTAATACCTTGCATAGCATTTATTTGCATATATATTATAGTCTACCTCCCCCTCTATTAGATTATAAGTGCCCCAAAGACACTTTTTATTCCCATGGCTGACCATGGAGCTTTGTACAAAATAGGTGCCTCTAAAATATTGCCTGGGATGAACTCCCTCCTTATTTCTATCTTTAATATTCCTCACCTTCCTCCAGGTGCTACCTCCTCCAAAAAGCTAATTAATCTACAGCTATTTATTAAGTATCTACAATGTTCCAGGTACTTTGCTAGGTGCTAGGGATATAAATACAATGAATGAAAAAATCCTTACTCACGAAGAGCTCACATTCTAACAAGAGAGACAACAAAGAAATCAGACAAACATAGATAGATAGATAGATGATAGATAGATAGATAGATAGATAGATAGATAGATAGATAGATAGATAGACAGATGGATGGATGGATGGATGGATAGATGGACAGATAGACAGATAGACAGATGGATGGACAGATAGATGGATGGATGGACAGATGGATAGATAAATGAATAGATAGATGGTGAGAGAGATGGATGGACAGATAGATGGATAGAAAGGGGGAAGAGAGAGATGAATGGATGGATGGATGATGGATGGATGGATGGATGGATGGATGGATGGATGGATGGATGAACAGATGGATGAACAGATGGATGAACAGATGGATGGATATGATGGATGGACAGATGAGAGATGGAGAGAGAGGGATGGATGGATGGAAATATACATATAAAATAAATATGAAGAAAATAAATAGCTCAAAGGAATGGTTGGATCTAGTTAAGGTTATTTAGGAAAGGGAATGGTAAGGTAGGTGTTTCAATGGAGAGAGAGCCAGACCTGGAGACAGGAGGTCCTAGGTTCAAATCTAATCTTAGATACTTCTTAGCTGTGTAACCCTGGGCAAAACACTTAACTCCAATTGCCTAGCCCTTACTGCTCTTCTGCTTTAGAACCAATATTTAGCATTAATTCTAAGGCAGAACGTAAGGGTCTAAAAAAAAAAAAGAAAGAAAGAATGGAGGAAATGTGGCCATGTTGGAAGGAACCAGTAGGCAGGGAAAGATTGGAGAGAGAAGGAAAATGATTAAGAGTACAATCTACCAGAGAAGATGGAAGGAGGCAAGATCAAACATGTAGAATGTTTGACCTTGACAATGAAAAGGGCCACCTCATTGTCAGGGATTGGGGAAAAGAAAGAGAGAATGGGAGATGTCAAGAGATTTTGAGATGAGAACAGCCTCAATTAGTGTCCATGTCTTCAATTAGTATTCTTTGACCTCAGGTACTCCTGGGGATTTTAGTCTTGCTCCCTAACTTGAATTACATTTATCTCTCTCCATATCTTCTTCCTGACCCCTCTCCATAGACTAGAAGCCCCTTGAGAGCAGTCTGTCTCATTTTGTCTTTGTTTCTCTAGTGCCCAGGATGGGGACTGATTCAGAGATGTTTAATAAACATGTGTTGATCTGAATTATTGTTGAATTCTCCTAACTAGAAAACTATGAAAAGCCCCTCTTCCTTAATCTAGAACCTCTGAGAAGCCTTCTCTCCCCAGCCTGTCTTTGAACTGTCTATGAGAATCTACCATGATCCCTGTGCCAAACTCCAATGCTATTTTTGTTTTGCTATTCTGACTCTCTTTAAGGTTTGCAAACCCCCTCACAGAAGTTACCTCCTCAGGTCCATTCTGCTCCATCTAAATAATAAACTCACATCCCTAAACATATCCTTTGATCTTCTGCTTCCCCCTTTCTTCATCCATGCTATCTTCTATGCCTAGAATTTTCCTTTTCTTCTCCTCCCTCCCCATTCTCTCCATCTATTAAAATGTCCCCATTCTTCAAGACCTAGTTCTAGTTTCATTGCCACTTTCAGGCCCTTCCCTCATCCCTCTCCCCAAGCTCAATGTGTTCTTCCCCAATTTGGAACTCCCAAAGGGCTTGTGTGTGTGTGTGTGTGTGTGTGTGTGTGTGTGTGTATGTGTGTGTGTGTGTTATCACGGAAAGAATAATAGCTTAAAATTGGATTACAATTCCAACTCTAGCCCTTATTAGCTGTGTGGCCTTAACCATGACATTTCACCTCAGTTTCCTCATTTGAAAATTGGGAGTAAGAATGTGTTATCTTACCATTCTATCTCAGTTTCCTAAAAAATGAAGGGGAAAGGTTTAGGTTCGATGTCTTCTAAGATCCCTTCCAGCTCTAAAAGTGCGATGCTACGTTCTACCTCTCAGGATTCTTGGGAAGGAAGGATTTTTGTAAAATGTAAAAGAAAGGGACACAGGAAGAAATGTAAGCTGTTATTAGTTTCTCTTAACACTCCACATGTGAACACTGGCATCCAGGAAATGCTTTTTTAAATCCTAGAACGTAGGAAGTCCATGGAGGATTTAATGGGAGAGGACAAGGATGGGTCAAGATGAAAAGGGCTGGAAATCTTGATTATGGTTCTTATTGGCCGTGTGAACCTAAGGCTCTCTGAGGATCCTAGTCAACTTGTACCAGTGGAGTGAGGAACCATATTAGAGAGATCACAGATCTATGGAACTATTAAATTATCCTCTTTATAGCTCTGATCCCACTCTGATGGGAGGTGCTGGAGCTAGCTCATAGCTAAAGCTGCTTGTGAAATTTTCAGTGAGCATTTACACCTTGGAAATCAGCAAACACTAAAAATCAGGGCATAATTAATTGTTTTATTAATTGTCTAGACTCAAGAAATGATGGAGGAGGGGCAGTTGGGTAGCTCAGTGGATTGAGAGTCAGACCTAGAGACGGGAGGTCCTAGGTTCAAATCGGGCCTTAGACACTTCCCAGCTGGGTGACCCTGGGCAAGTCACTTGACCCCCATTGCCCACCCTTACCATTCTTCCACCTAGGAGCCAATACACAGAAGTTAAGGGTTTAAAAATAAATAAACAAACAAACAAACAAACAAAGAAATGATGGAGGAAATGTTAGAAAAGCAAAGTAAAATTTAAAACATATCAAGGTTGCCTTTTAAGATCCAATTATTAAACAATTACCAACACACTCCTAGAGTTGAATTTCTTATTTAAGTTTTTTTAAACCCTTATCTTGTCTTAGAATAGATACTAATTATCAGTTCCAAGGCAAAAGAGCAATAAGGGTTAGACAATTTGGGTTAAGTGATTTGCCCAGAGTCAAACATCTAGGGAGTGTCTGAGGCCAGATCTGAACCCAGGACCTCTTGTCTCCTGGTTGGCTTTATGTTATTGATGTTTATTCCTTCTCCTATTAGTCTGAGGAATCCAAGAATAGAGACAGACTCATTCATCTCAGTGCCAAACCTGAGAGTCTGCATATGATGTTTATTAAATGTTTAATAAAAGCATAAATTAACTAAAATGAATGAATGAATGCCACTTTTGAGAGTTAGACAAGGCATCTTCTTGGATACAGTGTGGTAGTAGTGGAAAGAGCCCTGCATTTGGGATCAAAGTATTTAGATTCAAATCCAGAATTTGTCACTTACTACCACTCTACATTTATATAGGGACCACAGCATGCTTCATATATCATTATCTCATTTAGTCCTCACAACAATCCTGAAAGGTAGGTGAAATAATTATGCTCTTTTTACAGATAAGAAAGACTTCGATTCAGAGAAGTTGTGACTTTGTCAGGGTCATGCAGCTGGTCAGATTCTGCAGGAAGATTTGAAATCAAGTCTTTTTGACTCTAAGACTAGCATCCAAAATTGTCTCTCTTTCCTAGTTGCCTTTGATCTTAGGCACCTTCCTGTCAGCCTCAGTTTCTTCATCTGTAAAATGAGATGCTTTTCAACTTAAAATTTGTTATCCTTGGTCCCAAAGCTCCAGTGTTCAGAAGGCACATTGGGCACTCAGAGGAGAGCAGGGGTGCCTTCGGGAAGTCCATCCTTCATTAGGGAAGAGAACTCATCAGGGCACACACCCCTGAAGAGATATGGGGGAGCAGCAGCTAAGTGCTTTACAAATATTATTTGATTTAAGCCTCACAATCACCCTAGGAGGTAGGTGCTTTCATTAACCTCATACAGTTGAGGAAAACTGAGGTTAAGTGACTTCGCCTAGGATCATATAGCTAGTAAGTGTCTGAAGCTGGATTTGAATTCAGGTCTTCCTGATTCCAGGTCCAGTACTCTATCCCCTACACCACCTACCTACTCTACGTCAATGATGGTATCCAAGTGTAATTCATAGAGTGGATTCCTTCCCTGGGAGAGAAATTAAACCAGGTGCCCTCTGAAAGTCTATTAGTTCAGAGTCTGGGATTCTAAGACTCTTGGATTCCCTACAGAATGCAATTGTGGGTTGTATTGACTTGTTCCAGCTGCTAGTCTAGTTCTCCCACACTGTCTAGTCTTCTGTAGGGGGACTGAATCTCTATATTCAATTCATTTCAATTTGACAAACATCAAGCACCTATTATGTGCAGGGTAATGAGAGACAGCTTCACAGCCAGGAATACTTGGGTTCAAGGTCTCCCTTAGACTTATGCTAGCTGTGTGACCCTGAGAAAGTCATCTAATTTCTTTACACTGGACAATTCTAATGCTATTAGTGGCAAAGACAGTGTCAATCTGCATTGGTCTTAATCAATTAGGAATTCTTTATACCAATGAAATCAATGGTCCAATTCCTATTCCTCTGTTCAGGGCATGCTTAATCTGGTAATATAGAAATGGAGAAAGGGATGGGAACCAAACAATGTCTACCCTCAAGGAGTCTAATAGGAAGAGGATACCTGAGCATCTTCTAAGAAAAAAGGGAAAGGAACAGTGATAATGCTCACCTACAGGGTATGTCAGTACCTCTCATTCACAATGTATGCACATGTTGGGTGAGTATGAAGGAGAAATTCACTGTGAACAAAGATAAGAATGGTACAAGGTAGGAGGAGATGGGAACAAAAGAGAGATATGGGAAACCAAAATCCCACCATATGTTGTCTACAAGAAACACATATGAGGTGGGTGGACATACACAAGTTTAAGGTTCAGGGTTTGAGCAAAATCTTTTGGGCGTCAAATGAGAAAAAGAAGGCAGGAGTGGCTATTATGATTTCTGACAAAGCCAAAGTAAAAATAGATATGATTAAAAA
>NC_058135.1:223754163-223787058 GCF_016433145.1 Gracilinanus agilis | reverse complement strand
AAAAAAAAAAAGAGAGATATGGGAAAACATGATGAGGGAAAGATCACTTTCATATGGCAAATGGAAATCAGAGATAACCTCACGAAGGAGGCAAAACCTGAGCTGGATCTTGAAAGAAGAAAAGCATTTCAACCAGTGGAGACCAGAAGAGAATGGATTTCAGACATAAAAAGAGCCTATATGAATGGAAAAGGTGGAAAATGGGGTTAAGGGCCACCTAGTCATCCAATCTGGCTAGAATGTGGAATGAATAAAGGACAGTAGGGAAATAGGCCAGAAAAATCAGATGGAGATGGGTTATTGAAGACCAATACTAGCAGGCAAAAGGGTTGGTAGGTTTTATCCTATAAAACAGGGAACAGCTGAATTTCTTGGATGGAGTCAGAGGGAGGCTAAATGATCACACCAAATACCTTTCCGATTTTCAGTCTTGGATTATTGGACTAAAACCTGAAGCTGAGTTCTGGGGGATATATATCTTCTTCCAAAGCAGATAGGCAGAATGGGCAAACATCTTATTAATATTTCCTTTAATTTTTCAGGATTTTCAATTTAGTGTTTAATTGGGGACTTTTAATTTGTTCTTTTTCTGTTTTTTTTTTTTAGTTTTTTAGTTTCATGCCTGATTCTTTGATCTGTTCCTTATTTAATTGATCTAAATGTTAAAAGATATGAATTTTCTCCTAAGTATCACTTTGATTGTATCCCATAAATTTTGGTATATTGTCTCATTGTAGTCATTTAGTTTAATAAAATTATTTATTGTTTCTATGATTTCTTCTTTGACACACTGATTCCTTGAGAATAGATTATTTAATTTCCAGTTAATTTTTAAACTATATTTCCATGGCCCTTTATGGAATGTCATTTCTATTGCATTGTGATCTGAAAAGAATATATCAAATATTTGTCTTTCTGCATTTGGTTTTGATGTTTTTATGCCCTAATACATCATCGGTTTTGGTGTAGATGTCATGTAATGCTGAGAAAAAGGTATATTCCTTTCTATTCTCATTAAGTTTTCTCCAAAGACATATCATGTCTAACTTTTCTTAAATTCTATTCATCTCTTTAACTTCTTTCTTGTTCATTTTTTTGTTAAATTTATCTAGCTCTGATAAATTTTAATGTAATTTTACTATTTGCAACTATAATTCATTTAATTTTTCCTTTAAGAATGTGGATGCTATACCATTTGGTACCTTTTCACAAAGTGTGGTTTCCCTGTTGATCTCTTTTAATTAGATCTATTTTTACCTTTGCTTTGTCTTAGATCATATTGTCATATTCTGGTTTTTAATACACTCTACTATCCATTTCTGTTTTACAGGTGAATTTAACTCATTAACATTCACAATTATGATTACCGTGTATTTCCCTTTGTCTTATTTTCCCTGTTTATCCTTCTCTTTCTGTGTCCTTTCATTTTTTCCCTCCTCAAAAGTCTGTTTTCTTTCTGACCATGTCCTTTCCCAATTTGCCCTCTTCTGATATCTTTCACCTTTCCACTTCTCTGTAGGGCAAGATATCTTTCTATACCAAACTGATTGTGTATGTTTTTCCCTCTTTGAGCCAATTCCAATGATAGTAATATTCAAATGTTACCTAACAGCCCTACCCATCTACCCATACTCTATAAAAGCTCTTCCTTTCACATCTTTTATGTGAGATAATTTATTCCATTCTGCCTTTCCCTTTCCCTTTCTCCTAGTATGTTCTTCTTTCTTATCCCTCAATTTTAGTTTTTTAAATCATCCCATCATAGTCAACTCACACTCATGCCCTGTCCAAATAATGATAAAGTTCTTATGAGTTATAAATAACATCTTGATGTCTCATGGAGACATTAGCTTCCACTTGCCTGATTATACTTTTTTAAAAGATGTTTTCTTCAATGAATTTTTATATCTCTTTTTCCATTTGGCTCATTCTGTTTTTTAAGATGTTATTTTCTTCAATGTATTTTTTTGTGCCTCTTTTACCAAGCTGTTGACTCTTTTCATAATTACATCATTCTCATTTCTTTCCCCAATTTTCATCTGCCTTTCTTATTTGATTTTTTTGAATCCTTTTTGGACTCTTGGGAGTTTGTTTTTGTGCCTTTGACCAATTTACATATTCCTTTGAAGCTTTACATTAGCTATTTTGATTTCATTGTCTTTTTCTGAGTTTGTGTCTTGAACTTCCCTGTCACTATAATAACTTTCTATGGTCAGCTTCTTCTTTTGTTGTTTGCTCATTTCTCCAGCCTATTTCTTGCCTTTTAACTTCATGTTATAGTTGAACTTTACTCCTGGGGTGGAGGAGTCACTGTCCCAAGACCTTAGCCTTTCTTGCTGCTATTTCTAGAGCTAGTTCTAGGGGCCTGCAAGTTTTTGGTTCTTCCAAGTGAAACAATCTGAGGAGATATGTTCACTGCTCTCCAGGTTTGTGCTGTTGTCTGTGAGCAACTACTAGCATACTTGTCTGCCCTGAAATTGTGACCAGGTGCTCTCTTTATAGTGCTCCTCCTCATCCTGGGACTGTGTATGAACAGTGCCACAGAGTCTTGCCACCAATTCCAACAAAGGGTCCCCTGTCTCACCCCTTACTACCTATGGACTGAGAGTTCCAGAAGCTGCTACCAATTCAGCAAGCTATGATCAATTGTGTTTCACTCTCACCCAGACAAGCCTTTCCTGTCAAACTTCTAAGTTGTCTTGGGATTCAATATTGTTTCACTCTGTCCTTTTTTGGTTCAATTGCTCCAGAATTCACTGTGACATTACTTAAAGTTGTTTGTCGGGGAATTGTGGAGCATTCTAGTAAGTCTCTGTCTTTATTCCACCATCTTTGTTCTGTCCCCCAATGCCAGTTTATTTAGTTTATAAAAAGTTCTAGTCTAGGATTGAGCCAAAACATAATTTTCCTCGGCCTTCAGGGACAAATTATAGTAATAATAATAACAACTAGTATTTATATAGTACTTTAAGATTTGCAAAGCTTTTTATTTTTTATTTTATTGTTTTTAGATTTAAATATTTTATTTTTTTAGAAAAAATTTTCCATGGTTACACAATTCCTGTTTTTATTTTCCCCTTCATCCCCTTTTAAACCCTCCCCCCATATCCAACACACATTTCCACTGGTTTTAACATGTGTGATCAGTCAAGACTTATTTGCATATTATTGATAGTTGCATTGGTGTAGTAGTTTCGAGTCTACATCCCCAACCATGTCTGCATCAACCCATGCATTCAAGCAGTTGTTTTACTTCTGTGTTTCCACTTCTGCAGTTCTTCCTCTGAATGTGGGTAGCATTCCTTTCCGTAAATCCCTCAGAATTGTCCTGGGTCATTGCATTGCTGCCAGTACAGAAGTCCATTACATTCGATTTTACCACAGTGTATCAGTCTCTGTGTACAAAGTTCTCCTGGTTCTGCTCCTTTCATTCTGCATCACTTCCTGGAGGTCTTTCCAGTTCACATGGAACTCCTCTAGTTTATTATTCCTTTGAGCACAATAGTATTCCATCACCAGCATATACTACAATTTGTTCAACCATTCCCCAATTGAAGGGCATTCCCTCGTTTTCCAGTTTTTTGCCACCAGAAAAAGCGCGGCTACAAATATCTTTGTATAAGTCTGTTTATCTATGATCTCTTTGGGGTACAAACCCAACATTGCTATGGCTGGATTGAAGGGCAGGGAGTCTTTTATCACTCTTTGGGCATAGTTCCAAATTGCCATCCAGAATGGTTGGATCAGTTCACAATTCTACCAGCAATGCATTAGTGTCCCAATTTTGCCACATCCCCTCCAACATTCATTACTCTCCCCTGCTATCATTTTAGCCAATCTGCTAGGTGTGAGGTGGTACCTTGCAAAGTTTTTGAACAAATATTACCTCACTTTAGCCTCACAATCCTAGGAAGTAGGTGGTATCACTATCCCAATTTTATAGATGAGGAAACTGAGGCAGACAGAGGTTAAACGATTTGCCTAGAATCACACAGCATACAGTAAATGCCTGAGGTAGGATTCAAACTTAGATCATTCTAACTCTAAATCTAGCTCTCTATTCATGGCACCATCCAGCTGCCCCACCTGAGAGGATTTTTGTAGAAATAAACTTGTTTGACAATTGTGTATAGGACAGTTCAGAGTCTGACTCCCCTTCTTCCTATTAAAAATCTCAGAGTACCAACGTGGTGAGGGCTGGGTTTAGAACCTTAGTTCATTGATGGACCGATGGATCAGTTTCTTCCTCACCTACTTGAATGATGTTTTGGATTGACTAATAAATCTGATTTAGTAATTCCAGGGGACACTTTCAATGTCGACAAGCATTTATGGATCACTTACTCTAAACAAGGCTCTGGATTTGGCAAGGATGCCAAAGAAATACAGACCAGGATATAATGTCCCTACCCTTAAGGAACTCCAATTCTAGTATTCATATTTTGGGGGATTTCTAGAGATACTTAGAAAAACACCAAGACAGGATAATACTCTTCCCTCCCCTGAAAAAGGCAGATAGACGCATAAACACTCAGACACACCCTAGGATATAAGCACATCCATATGAGTATATGTGTAACATTTAACATGTAAACTAAAGATATACAAGAGCAGCTAGATGGCAGAGTGGACAGAACTCATCTTCCTGAGTTCAAATCCAGCCTCAGACACTAACTAATTGTATGACCCTGGGAAAACCATTTAACCCTATTTACCTCATTTCCTCATCTGTGAAATGAACCAGAGAAGGAAGTAGCAAACTCTTCCAGAATTTTTGCCAAGAAAACCCTAAAATGAGATTATGAAAAATCAGATATGACTGAAAACTTCTGAACAATAACAACAAAGATATACAAACATATTACAAAAATAGAATATACAGATATACCTATATAAACATACTAACTACCTAAAGATACCAATATACTAATAAAATGTACCTATATAAAAAGATGTACAACTACACCAATGTGTGCATTTATAAACGAAGCTACACAAACACAAAGAACATCAGGTTGAGAGCTGGAAGGAGACCTATAGGTCTTCTAGTTCCAAAATCTTTGTTTTACAGATGAAGAAAGTGAAGCCTACAGAATTTCAAAGACTTGCAGAATTCAGAGACAGAACCTAGGTTTGAACTAAAGTCTGGTGATGCCAAGTTCAGCCCTCTTTTCCTTCACGCATGCTGCATCTACTTACTGAGACATAAAGTCATATATGGGGGCAGCTGAGTGGCTCAATAATTAGAGAGCCAGGCCTGGAGATGGGAGGTCTTGGGTTCAAATCTGGCCTCAGACACTTCCTAGCTGTGTGACCCTGAGCAAGTCACTTAACCTAGCCCTTACTGCTCTTCTTTCTGCCTTGGAACCAATATTGATACTAAGACAGAATTTAAGGGTTTAAAAAAAAGAAACAGATGCACGATTACATAAAAACACAGTGTTCAGGCACCCCAACATGCACCCACACACACACGCTCACATACGCACAAACGTATCACCAGACCCAAGGGTGCTGGAAAGATCTGGGGGGGTTCTGTCTCTTGTAGCCCGCAGCCTGGTTTTCCACAGACCTCATCATGAGTGGCTGTTGGCATAGCTTCTGTAATAAGCAGAGAGGAAAGAGGCAAACAAAGCTGTCTCACAGACCTTTAGCCCAAAAATGTGGTTTTCCAAAATGGCTTTTTAAACAAATAGGTTGTTTGTCAAAAGAGGGGAAAAAAAAATTTCCAAGTTTGATATTCCAACGTAGTCTTTCTGCAGAAGCTTCTGCACAGAGCTGGGCCACAGGCCCAAACTCTCGCTCCTTTGAAGGATTTGTTTGGCATCTGCTCCGACCATAAACACCCCCAACCAGAGCGAGGAGAAGCAAGAGGCACGGCCCAATCTGAATCAAGTCATTTTCCATTTTGGGAAAAATACTCTCCCCAGAAGAAAGGCATCTTGTCGCCGCCTGGCAGGCCACCCAGAGGCGAGGGGGGCCTTCAGGCTGCTGCATTTGATTTCATTGATTCCATTCCATTCAATTGAGTTCAAAAAATACTGTTAAGTCCCTTCTGTGTGCAGGGCCCTGGGCTGGGAGCTATGAAAGAGGGGGCTTTTGGCTACCAACTCTGCCCTCATGGAGCTCACGTTCTAGGAGGAGAAGGCACGAACACACATAAATGCCACAGACAACATTACATAGATTACACATACACCCTATGTTACATTCTATATAATATTATATAAGTGCACCAGAGACATATATATAAAGGAAAGTAGGACCCTGGGGAAGAAGAGACCACCGCCTCCTTTAATAAGACAGTTCAGTTGTTTTTCAGTCACGTCCAACTCTTGGTGATCCCATTTGGGACTTTCTTGGCAAAGATACTAGAATGGTTTGTCATTTCCTTCTCTAGCTCATTTTACAGCTAAGGAAACTGAGGCAAACAGGGTTAAGTGACTTGCTCAAACCATTTCCTTCTCCAGCTCATTTTACAGATAAGGAAACTGAGGCAAACAGGGTTAAGTGGCCTGCTCAAGATCACACTGTTTATTACATGTCAGAGGCTGGATTTCAACTAAAGAAGATGTATATTCTTGACTCAAGGCCCGATGCTCTCACCATCTGCCTTCCCAGTGGAGGAAAAGAGAGCCCCTGTTGGTTTGACATGTAACTAAGATTTTTAGGAGAGCATGGTATCAAAGCAGGTGATAGGGAGGATTTGTGGACTGCAGCTCTATATGGGACATTGGCATAAGAAGAGTGGGATATCTAGAAAGAAATTCTGAAAACACAAAAAAAGATTGCAAAGAGATGGGGGCAGCTGGGTAGCTCAGTGGAGTGAGAGTCAGGCCTAGAGACGGGAGGTCCTAGGTTCAAACCCGGCCTCAGCCACTTCCCAGCTGTGTGACCCTGGGCAAGTCACTTGGCCCCCATTGCCCACCCTTACCAATCTTCCATCTATAAGACAATACACCGAAGTACAAGGGTTTAAAAAAAAAAAAAAGATTGCAAAGAGGAGGAAAAGGGGGAGTTGTTTTTCTGGTGACCAGTGTGTTTGCATTGACATTTTTATACTTTTTGGTTTTGCATCATCTCCATTTCGTAGTACGTCCCCTCCTTCCCTAAACAATGAGCCATTCCTTCAACAATCATTTAAGCATGTGCGAATCTCTGAGGGAGACACAAAATTTAGAAAAGATGTTCTCTTTCCTTGTAGAGAAGAAGAAACTAAGAGATAATTATAATACACAGACAACTTTTACATATATTATGTAGCAAGTGCATAAGAGAAGGACAAAGAAACTGCTTTAGGATGGGGTCAGAGAAAGCAAACATCTGTTTGAGCTGAAAGATTGGGGAGGTTTCCCTGGATGTAATATTTGAGTTGGACTTTAAAGGATGGAGAGAAATTCCATAGTCAAAGAGAGGAAGGAAGGGAAGGTATTCTAAGCAAAAGAAATGGTATAAACAAAGGTGTAGGGATGAGTCGGTAAAATGCGGTAACAATGGTAATGGTAGTTATGATAATGATGATAGTGTTGCTCGTTGTTAAGATTATAGGGATGATGTTAATAAAGTGGTGTTGATGAGATGACTATGATGACCAATGTAATGAGATGTAAAGCACTCTGCAAACCCTTGAAGCATATATATAAATGTTAAATGTTAACTATAATGATGATTATTAGGGGGACAGCAATGCTGCTGCTGGAGGTGGTCATGATAACAACCAATGGATGATGGTGTGGATTCGGTGATGATGAAAGTAAAGGTGACAGTGATGATGATGGTGGTGATTCTAGTAGAGAAAGATGATGGTGATTCCAGTAATAACGTTAGAGATTGTGGTAGAGAGAAAGATGAGGGTGATGGTGGTGATTTTGATGATAATGTCGGTGATTGTGGTAAAAAGATGGTAATAGTGGTGATTCCAGTAAAAATGGTGGTGATTGTGGTAAAGAAGAAATTGATAATAATTCCAGATTTAAAGTTGGTGAATATGGTAGGGAAGAATTTGCTGGTGATGATTCCAGTGATCATGTTGCTGATTGTGGTAGAGAAGAAGATGGTGGTGATAGTGGTCACTTGAGGAAGAAGATAATGGTGGTGATTCTATTGGTAATGGTGATGATTATGGTAGAGAGGAAGATGATGGTGACGGTGGTGATTTTGGTGATGATGTTGGTGATTGTGATAGAAAGATGGTAATGGTAGTGATTTTAGTGAAAATGCTAGTGATTGTGGTAGAGAAGAAATTGATGGTAATTCCAATGCTAAAGTTGGTGAATATGGTAGGGAAGAATTTGAAGGTGATGGTGGTGATTCCAGTGATCATGTTGCTGATTGTGGTAGAGAGGAAGATGATGGTGATGGTGGGGATTTTGGTGATGATGTTGGTGATCTTGATAGAAAGGTGGTAATGGTGGTGATTCCAGTGATAGTGTTAATGATCGTGGTAGAGAGGAAGATGGTAATGGTGGTGATTCTGGTGATGATATTGATTTTGGTAGAGTAAGATGGCAATGGTAGTGATGGTAATGACAGTAAATTGTAGAAAAATTAAGGACCCCATTAAATTGGGTCTTCTGACTCCATATTCTTTCCACTGCACTATAAGCATCTCTTTACAAAATAAAGGGATCCTCTAAGCCACCTAGTCTAATTCTCTTTTTACAACTGAAGAAATCAAAGTCTGTTATTGATGAAGAATGCCAAGTCTGTGCTCACAAAAAGCCCTCAGCAAAGCACCAAAGACTCAAATTGGCCTTCGTGGGAGGAAGAAAACTTCCTCAGCTGCTCATGATCTTGGGTCCTTCTGGGCAGTTCTAGGAAAGGCTGGCATTGTACCCTTTGTCATCCCCTGTACCCAACATGCTGCCACAGTGGTAGCAGTACTAGTAATGACTCTACTTATTCTCACAGAGCTCCAGGATAACTCCAGGAAAACAGTGATCCTGCTCTTTGTTCCTGACCACGTGTCCATTTATAGCTGCAGGAGTGGAGTGTGACAAAAAAAAAAGTGTTGAACTAGTAGAATCAGAATATCCTAGATGTAAAGGTGGAAGGAACTAAAAAGACTATCAAGTCCAACCCTTTCTTTTTACTGATGAAGAGACTAAGGCCCAGAGAAGGTCAATAGCTCACTAGAATTTATATAGCCCCCTAAGGTTTGCAAAGCACTTTGCAAATATTCTCTCATTGGATCCTCACGATAACCAGGTGGTATTAGCTCCATTTTACAGATGAGAAAACAGAGGTAGGCAGTAATTCAATGACTTAACCAGTGTCATACTGCTTAATGTCTGAGACTAGATATTAACTCAGGACCTTCCTGACTCCAGAGCTAATGCTCTATCCACTGGACCACCTACATCCCTCTAGCTTGTCCACTGCACACAGCTAGTAACAGAAGTGGGATTAGAATCTATTCCTAGCTCTCTGTCAAATAGCTGAGGCACTAAGCTTCCTCATCTGTAGAATGTGAATTATTATCTTTGCTCCTGCTCTGTTTTTACTGAGGATCAGGTGAAATAATAGATTAGGAAAGCCTCTGAAAATAAAACATGTCTTAATTATCTTTGTATCTTTCTTAGTGCCCTGTGCAGCATTTTATGTATAAGTGCTTTAAAAGTCATTGCCAAATAATAAATATAAAATATTTTGAGAGCTCTGAATTATGTTACAAATAATGAAATGTCTTCCACATTGTATGTCACTTTGTAAGCTGTAAAGTGTTTTATAAATGGCTTTGTGCTCTGTAAATGGCAAAATGCTTTGTAAACACTAAAACACCTTGTGAATTGTGAAGTTCGCTCTGCACACTTGAGAGATTATGATGGGACAAGATTTTCTATTCTTATCCTATTTCCTTTACAGATGCAAAAGACCAATATTATTTCGCTTTCCCTTCCCCACAATTACAGAGGCATTTCTGAAATTTCTCAAGGCCTTTATTTTGAGAACGATTCTTTAGTTGGTTGGTTGAACTTTTTCTATTTCTTTTCTTCCATTTGTCCAACCTAGGACATAAATCATTGTTGTTAAGCTCATGTGTTGTCATTTTCAGGGAATCTGACTTGATTTTGTCACCACATTTCCAGGCTGCAGAAAAGTTTTCAGCATCTGATGACCATTTGTCCTACAGGCTCTTCCCATGTCCAGTAGACACCTGAGGAGATGGAGCAGGAGTATACTGTGGAGAGGAAGAACACAAGCTGAGCTTCTCCATCCCTGGGATGGGAAAATCACCCACCCACCCACCCACTGCAGGGAGCTGCTTGTCCACTGGGGAGTAGAAGCTTGAATGAGTCTATAAACTCTATAAACAGAACCAGACCCAGAGGAGAAGAACCAAGGACCATGATGCCTTCCATGTGCTGCCCTAGCTTCTAAGTGACTCCCCCACTCCTAGGATGGTGTATATACCAAGGGTCTGCCAGTGAAATAGTTGGCTGAACCCAAGTAACAAGCCCCTCCAGTTCCCTTTGCTTCCCAAGTCACCCTCACTTATCAGCAGCGGTCCTTGCTGCCCATTGACAAACCCACTCCTCTGCCCCTTCTTGGTATATCCCCATCCCTCCCCCAGTCTATTAAGATACATCAGTATAAGAGTGACCTTTTCATTGCCCCTCACTCAGGGCATGGTTGGGGGACCCAGAATGAAGAGTGAATCTAGAGGTGATTTTTATATTTCTGAAGATCTTATCTTTGACCTTGTTTTGCCTCCAAGATCCCAAAGCCCTCTTTCTCAGCCTCATCTCTTGAAATCCTTCCACTCTTGCCCAATTGGTCCTCTCATCCCTGAACGCCCCACCTCCAGCTGATTCTATCTTCTCAAGGTTTAATGCACGATGTTCACCCAAAAGTGCTTGTTTTCCTTGATCCCTTCCTGACTCAGCTCTTCCTTTATCCTTGAAACCCCTTCTCTGGGATTCAGCTTCCCCATATGGGAAATGGAGGGATAGAGTTTTCAATGAGGTCTTCTAAAGAACTCCTGGGAGACAGGGAAGGGCAAGTAAAATTATCCCAGCTTTTCAGATGGAGAAGCTAAGATCCAGAGAGAAAGGAGGCATGACTTTCTTTAGTCACTCAGCTACTAAAGGGCAGGCACAGTGTTCAAATCCACATCACCCTGACTTTTATTTCAAGGATTTCTCTTCTTTCTGGTGCATTCCCTACCTCCCAGATTTGTAATGCTCTGTGTTAGTATGAGCTGGTTTTTTTTAACCCCTACCTTCTGCTTTAGAATCAATACTGTGTATTAGATTAGTTCAAAGACAGAAGAAGAGTAAAGGGCTAGGCAATGGGGGTTAAGTGAGTTGTCTAGAGATGGGAGGTTGTAGGTCCAAATCTGGCCTCAGACACTTCCCAGCTGTGTGACCCTGGGCAAGTCACTTGATCCCCATTGCCTAGCTCTTACCACTCTTCCTTGGAACCAATACATAGTATTGATGCTAAAATGGAAGGTAAGGGCTTAAAAAAATAAAACAAATTTTAATCAAATTTAAATTTTTTAAAAACCAAACAAGATTGGACCCAACTTAAGTTCAGCATAGAGACAGCAATGTGACTTTAATGAGCTTCTCCTCCCGCCAATGAGTCCCACAGGAAATATGGTTTCTTTGGTCAGGACCCCCTTGGAAAAGGCCATGAAAACTTTCCTCAGAATCCCCTGGGATGGTTAATTTCCTTTAAAAATGCATGACGTAATAGGAAGAAATCCAACTTACCCTTTATCTGCCAGAAGAGTCGACTGTAACCCAACCCAGGCCAGCTGTTTACAAAGACTTAAAAATTCTGTAAGGAAATAAATGTCTAATTGTTGCAGATTTGTTTTGGTTTTGTTTTGGGCTTTTTTGTGCGTGCATGTGTGTGTGTGTGTGTGTGTGTGTGTGTGTGTGTGTGTGTGTGTGTATGTACTGAGGGTCTGGGGGAGGTGACATTCCATTAGATTCTCTGACCCTCCCTCCCACGTGTCCATCATGGCTGCCTCTGTCTCCAGTGAGGTCTACAGATTTCATCTTTAGACTTCAAAAAAAAAAAAAGTATCCTAGAATCCTGGGGTCCCGGATCTAGAGTGGGGCAGAGTCTTCGAGGCCAGGCACCAAGAAATCTTTGGAGCCTAGTGTACAGTGGGGCTGGGATGCAGCCCACCCACAGAGCAGCACATGCCCCTCAGAAGGGGTCACTCCTATCCTACTCTAATGTTAGGCTCCTAGAACCAAGCTTGGTCCTTCTAGGAGAATCTCACCCTATCATAGAAGCATAGATGGAGAGCTGGAAGGGATCCCACATTTCACAAAGCAGTCAACAGAGGCTCCCACCAAGGGTTAAGGGCCAGAGTGGAGATGTCAACTCATGTCCTCCCTCTCTAAGTCAAGTGGCCTTTTCCACTGACATTGTCTCTTAGGGTGGAAATACGAGCGGCCAGAAATTCAGCTGGGGATCAGTTCTAGCCCATGTGTGTCTCAGGAGTGTTTCGGGTGTACTTAGAGCCTAGGTTTAGCTCTGATATGAAGGAAATAGAAGGAGGAAGGAGAAGAAGAGGAAAAGAAGTATTTGAAGGACTTCCCAGGTCATTTGAAGAAATCTTCCCTCCCTCTTTCCCCTCTCCCTTCTGGCCTCTCTCTTCTTTTTCTCTTCCTAGAATAAGACAAACATTTAGGAGACAAGCCTCACACAAATGGTACGAGCCAGTTCTATTCTATAAATAGAGGTCCAGGAAGCCTTCCAGGCCTCCCCAATCTCCAGGGACTTCTTCCTTTGGCTTTCTGCAGGCCCAACCTCACTTTTTGTCCCATTTTCTCCTAGCCCTTAGTTGGGCTAACCTCACAATTGTACCCAGGCTATATGCCAAGACTGGGAATAATCTGCCTTGCTGGAGCCCCTGCCTTCCCTTTGGAATAACTGTTTGGCTCAGGCATGGCTGGTCCTAGTTCTAGGCATAGTCCCCCATTCCACGGATTGTGACCCGACCTAAGCTGCCAAGCCACAACTTAAACCTAGATGTCCCACCTTCTGGTAGCTCAGGGCTCTTTTCCACATACGATGGTTATCCAGAGCATATGCTTTAGTGTAAGGGCATCTCTAAATAATGTGGATCCACTTCCACTTGCTACTGACACTAACACGATCCTCCCAGCCTCTCTTCTCCCCCAGCTCCTGCATTTTGGTTGTCAAATCCAGTGGGTTCAATGTCTAAAAGATATCTTTCATTCATGCCTCCTTTCTTCCTCTTCACTCCCAAATCCATCCCCCTATTGCAGACCCCTGTCACTGCTCCTCTAGAGCAGTAGAATAATCTCCTAATGTCCTTTCTCTATTCACTCTCCCCTTCCATATTTCACAACATCACCAAAGGGCTTAAACTTTTTCAAAGGTGCCTCCCATGCAGCTCCCTTGTTCAAAGTCCTCCAGCTGATTTTCTGTGGCCCATTAAAAATGCCAATTCTGAGATCCTTTGAGGGGTTAAGATGACGGCAGAGTAGAAGCAGCTGCTTAACCTCTCCCAACCCACACATACAGGACTCCTCAAGAGGGTACCAAAAACCAAGGGACCCCACAACAGGGCGCAGCATTGAAGGTACGTGGGAATGGGGTATTTCCATGCTATAAGGGGGTGAAATTAGCTCTCACTAAAACGTGAGCTGAGCAACCCCCTCCCCACCACCACCACCTACAGTGCCAAAGCAAGCACACAAGAGTTAGAGCAAGTGTGGGGCATTCATTAAGTTCTTGGCAGCTACCTGGGATCACCAGGGCCTGCTCCTGAGAGCAGCAAGACTTAAGACCCCAAGAGGCTAAAGAACAGGACTTTGAATGCAGACATTGAGCACAGGCACAGACCTTCGGTGGGGACCCAGTGCAGAGGGGTGCATGACTGTGGAAGCAGCACCCTGAGACTGTTAAAGGAGCCTTGGGAAGAGGAGCAAGCAAGGGGACCACCAGGAGGCTTGACCCTGAGAACAACTAGACCTGAGACCTCGGGATCCTAAAGAGAGCAGACCAACCGTGGGCGCGGGGATAAAGCTGAGAGGGCCACATGGCACTGTGAGTCGAGCAAAAACTGCTCCACAGCTTGATAGACAAAGAGCTTGTCTGCCTCAACCAGACTTCTGAATGAGAAAGAAAAACAGCATAATAATAATGGCAAGCCATGCACAAGAACCTCCAAAGAGAAAGGTCAAGAAGAAATCTTTAACACTCAACAACTTTTACACAGAAAAATGCCAATTCTTTCATCTGGCATTCAAGGCTCTTCACAATTTGGCTGCATTGGACTTTTCCAGCCTTACCATATATAATTTTCTCCCTTTTTCATATACTAGAAAGCTGGCTCTTTCCTGATCTTAGTGGCACTTTTTTTTTCCTGGTGGGATTGTCTACCTGGGCTGGAATGCCCTCCTCCTTCCTCCTCTTCTTCTATTGAATTCCTCCTTTCCCCTGTCAAAGTCCAGTTCAGATGTCAACTCCTCCCTGAAACCTTCCCTGATCATCTCTATGTAAAAATATTTTCTCTCTCCCCCAAAGTGCCCAAGAACATTTTGTCTAGATTTCTCCTTGCCCCAACACATTTCACTCTGAATTCTATTCATCTGTATACATGTTATATTTCCCTCATTGCTCAACTCCCATCAACTACTTGAAGGCAAGGCACATTGATATTTTTGTTTTAATATTGTAACCATCCATCTCAAGTCTTTGCCCAGAGAACATGCTCAGCAAATATCTGTTAAACTGAACAGAGCTACAAGGTGCCTTAGAGAGCCTTTTTATCATGTCATTTTATAGGAGAAGAGACTGAGGACTGAAGGAGGAAGACATTTTCCCAAGATCATGGAGCCAGTCCTTGGTGGAACCAAGCCTAGAACCTGGATCTCCCTGTGTTCCCACTCTCGATGCTTTCTTGCCCCCAAGGAGGAGGACATCCCTCCTCGGTGCCCACCGGCTCCCCCCTCTCTCCGCCTCTCAGCCACCTTCTCACCTTCCTATCTTGCCAGATCCCAGGACTTGCCTGCCAATGCCCAGTGTGGTCAGGAACTTCAGCCAGAGTCCTCGGATGGATGCACAGGTGTAAGGAGAGCCAGCTCTCACAGCGAGTGGGTGTGGGAGTGGGAGTGGGAGAGCGTGTACCTTTCCCTGGCTCGGGACCAGTCTTTGTTGGTTTGCTGACAAGGAGAGGGTGAGGAGCGAGTTGAGCAGCTACACGGGTACAAATTTTTGCTGCTTTTGTACCCATCACCTCGGCTGCTTTTGTACCCATCGCCTCCGCTGCTTTTGTACCCATCGCCTCGACTGCTTTTGCACCCATCGCATCGGCTGCTTTTGTACCCATCTCCTCGGCTGCTTTTGCACCCATCGCCTCGGCTGCTTTTGTATCCATCGCCTCGGCTGCTTTTGTACCCATCACCTCGGCTGCTTTTGTACACATCGCCTCGGCTGCTTTTGCACCCATCGCCTCGACTGCTTTTGTACCCGTTGCCTCGGCTGCTTTTGCACCTATCGCCTCGGCTGCTTTTGTACCCATCGCCTCGGCTGCTTTTGCCCCCATTATTGCCTCGGCTGCTCTTGCCCCCATTGCCTCGGCTGCCTTTGCCCCTTTTGCCTCGGCTACCTTCACTCTGGCACTCACAGGTGCGGGTGCTGACTCGTCGGGGTGACTTTGAGTAGGGTGAGGGGGTCGGTGAGGGGCTCGGTGTAGAGTATGGCGATGGGCACCGTGAGTACAGGCGTGAGAACAGCGAGCCCAGCTGTGAGCGCTGGCGCTGGAGCTGGCGTTTGGAAAAGGTGCATGTGTAGGTCTCTGTGACTGTATAGAAGGGCTTAAGTGGGTTGTATGTAGTTTTAACTGTTACTCTCATCATCTCGGAGTTTCTCTATGTACATGACCATAGACTGTGTCCACGCATGAAAGCTTTTGCATTGGTGAATTAACTGGAAGTTCTTTCCCTTTTGGTGTTCGTAGTAGTGAAAGGAGCCTCCCTGAGTGTTTCTGAGAGGTCCAAGTGAAGTGTTGCCAGGGGGCCTTGAGCCCTGGGACTAAGCAAGAGCAGGGCCCCGGAGAAGAGTAAGCCATTGTTACTACATCCTAACTTATTGCACTCCCTAGGGTGGGGGACCACATCATCACCAAGGGGCACCAATGAGAGCCTTTCTCTCTTGTCCAGAGTCCCAGACCTCAGGAGGGTTCAGGGCCAGCAAGTAGGTAATTGGGGTTCTCTTTCTCTTCTACCTTCCTGGGCCCAATCCTCTGCCACTGATGACTCGAGTGGGCTCCTCCATGGTCCAGGTTTAATTAGGGCTTGGGAGAGAGGTGTGCTGAAGCTATGGGGGAAATCCAGAGGATTGTAGTTTCAGAGGAAGACGGCCAGGATGGAAAGAGAACCTCATCAGCATACCATTTGGGAATCTGAAGGAAGTGAGCTTATTTAGCACAGAGACCAGAAAACTGAAAGGACAAAATTTCTTCAGATATTTGAAGGGCCTCCGTTCTCCTCGGCCCTTTTCCTTATTCTGTGATGCAGTTCCTACCCTCCCAGGCGTGTGAGGGCCAGGGATAAAACTAGGAGCATTGGGCAGAGAGGAGGAGGCAGAGACTAAAGACAGTTTGAAAAAGGAAATACATGAACTAAAACAAGAAAAAACGGTATTAAAAGCCAGAATTGGCCAGCTCAAAAATGAAGCAAAGAAGGCAAAAGATGATCTACAAAGAAATCAGACCAGAAGGAGAAGGATGACCAAAAATCCAGGTGTGAAATTCAGTTTTAAAAAAAATAGAACTCAACAACTAGAAGTAAATGACTTCACAAGGCAGCAAAAAATATAAAACAAAATTTAAAAAATGAAAAATTTGAGGAGAATATGAAACACCTCATTGATACAACCAAAGATCTGGAGAACAGATCTCAAAGAGACAATTTAAGAATTATTGGTCTACCAGAACATCATGACCAAAGAAAAAGTTTTGACATCATCCTACAGGAAATTATCGAAGAAAACTGCCCTGACATTCTTGAACAAGAGGGAAAAGTGGAAATTGAAAGAAGGAGGCAGATTTAGGTTCTGGGTAAGGAGGAATGTCCCAGTCATTGGTGATCCAAAAGTAGAATGGACGTTCTTGGGAAAGGGGTTAGATCCCTGTCAGTAGAAGAGTCCAGGATAGGCTGGATGGTTCCTTCCCGGGAGATTCCTTCTCCATGTACAAGCAGAACTGGATGCCTTCCAAGGTCCCACCCAACTCTAAAATTCTAGTTTTATGGTTAAGAATAAGATATAACTTATGACTGAGGATAAGAAAGCTGGTACCTCTGACCAATCCTGGCTACAGGGACCCTGAACAAGTCATTCAGCTTTTCAGAGACTCCAAGTGACTCTTTAAGAACAATCTAGAATGGAAGGAGCACCAGCTCTGGGATCAGAAGACCTGTGTTCCAATCCTAACTAGTGCTAAGTCACATAGGGGATCTTGGGTAAGTTACTTCTTCTCCCTTGGCTTCAGCTTCTTCCTAAAAGGTAGAGATTGAATCAAAATGTACCATCCATTTCTAACATGTTTCAGAGCCATTGATGACCTGCCATTATTGCTGAGAGTTTCCTCAACTAGGAGTTCCCTTTGACCAGTTAGCCCAACAGGTCATGAAATAAATAAATAAATAAAGGGATAATAACAATTCACCTTTCTTTAGAATTTTTCATCAAAAGGAAGACATTTAGAGGCCTTCCCTCATGTAGCATTTGGTTCAAAACTCCATTGTGTTTTTTCATTGGTTATTTGACCTCTTTAAGTTCTACCTAAACTCTCAGAGCTTTCTCAGTTTCCTAATTTTTAAAGTGGGAATCATCACTGTTGCCCTGGACTGCCTTATACACTTGTCATATAAGGATCCACTTTAAGAGGGTATGGGAGCCTCTTCCTATAATACGCATCCTCTCCCTATTAGTTAGGTAATAAGGCTTCGACATGTGCCCAGATCACCTAAGATGGAGGCACCCACATGGGAGATATATCACCAGGGATGTGCTTTTCAGAGAAGACATTTTGTGTTCCCTTTCCATATGGGTGGAAGGAGCTTTTCCTGACTACTAGGTGGAACCTGCAATGTGTTTAAAGCTACTGGTTTTATCCTTGGCCCTCATATGCCTGTGAGGTAGGAGTTGCATCACAGAGTAAGGAAAAGGGCTAAAGGGATAATCTACTACCTACAGCACCAATACCATGAACTAAGTATAGCCCTCAGAGAGGGACCACCTTCCCCCCTCACCCCTTTAGGACCTTTGTCCCTGAAAGTTGGGTTTGGGGTTTTCTTTATCTTAGAGACTCAAGTTAGGGACTAACCCAAGAGGCAGGATTTAATATCTGGTGTCATTACCAGCTAAGCAGAGAAGGCCTGACAAGCCAGGGTGACTGAGCCACAAATTTGGACTTGGAACTTGGTGCCTGACTATGCCCAGGAGATGCAGACCCTGCCTCAGTCCTCAAACTTTGAACTTGGTGGGGCTCTGCTATATAGGACCCGAGCTAAGTTGTGTACATAAGTCACCTTCCTTCCTCAAAGACTGAAGTGGCATAGAGAGGAATTATGCCCCAGCTTGTTATGGGTGGGCATATTTACATATTTCTTCTTATACCTTTGAAATAAATATTCTTTTTACAAAAGTTAACCTAGGGAGGTAGAGACAAGATGGCAGAATAAAGGCAGAAACTCACCTGAACTCTCTCAAATTCTCCTCCAAGTGATTTTAAAGTAATGCCTTAAATTGAATTCTGGAATAGTAGAACCAATGAAAGGTTGAGGTGAAACAATTTTCCTTCCCAGGACAATTTAGGAGGTCAGCAGAAAAGGTTTGTCTCAGCAGATTGGTGGCCAGATCTGGAGCCCAGCATAGATCCCACACAGAAGGCCAAGTTTGGGTGCCAATGGAGAAGGCTTTAGAGGCAGAGTGGCAGCAGCAGAAGGTTTGGATGCTCTCAACTCATAGACAGTAAGGGTTTTAGATGGACAACTAGTCAGAAGGAGAGTATGAGACCCTCCCTGACATTGTTTGGGGAATTCTGTTGCATGGACCATACATAATTCTGGGTTGCATTCCTAGAGCTAAAAAGTGTACTAGCGCACTAATATTTGTCACAGTACCAGGGTGGAGAAGAGGGCTTGTGTCACTCATAGATCACAGCACTAGCCAGGAGAGCAGTAACAGCACCTCTCCTTAGATCATACCACTTGGAAGAACCAAAAACCTACAGACCCCTAGAACTACCTCTTAAAAAGAGCAGCAAAAAAGGCCTAAATCTTGGGATAGTGTCCTCTCCATCCTGGAGGCAGAGCCTAATGTTAACAAAGTTAAAAGTCAAATAGGTTGGAGAAATGAGCAAACAATAAAAAAAGGATCTGATCATAGAAAGTTGCTATAGTAACAAGAAAGATCAAGACACAAACTCAGAAGAAGACAACAAAATCAAAAGCGGTATAAGCAAAGCTTAAAAGAAAACTGTGAATTGGTCTCAGTCCTAAAGGGAATTCCTTGAACAGCTCAAAAAGAATTTTAACAATCAAAATAAGAAAAGGAGAGGAAAACTGGTGTGTGGTATGGAATTTTGTGGGGGCTAGCATCCCCAGAAATCATTCTAATGAACAGACAGGAGACTGGTTAAGATAACTGCAGAGAAAATGTAGTCTTTATTAGGAAGGGAAGAGGGGGAAGCACTGCTCTGAGTGGTCTATGCAAAGCAAGTGTCCAAAGATATTCACATGAATTCGGAATTTATAGGAATTAACAAAACACTTCTCATCTTGTTGCCCACCACCTGTGTGTAATACAGTGTCTGTGTATGTTATATTTTCTTTATCTTGTCCTGCCCTCTTTGTTTCCTAGTGCTCTCAAACTCATGGGAGCATTCCTTAAGTTTGCAGTTTCTAAGTTGAGTCAGAATTTAGACATATCCAAGGCCTTTTAGGCTGAAACATTTAGGACAAGGAGTTAAGACTATAATTGTACATTTCCTATGGGAAATGGAACATTGTTCCCATGGGAAGAAAAGGGGGGGGGGGGAGAAGGTGGCCATATTAGAAAAGAGTGAATTAAAGGTATATATTTATGCATATATAAATATAAAGCTGCTTGGGGAGGGGGATTTCTCTTCTCTTCATAAGGAGATATTGGTATCTCTCTTCTGAAAGGCTCCTAACTTTTACTAATTTTCTATAGGAAGTTACCAATCTATGATTACTAATACTAATTAATGTATACTGGGGAATAATGCACAATCATACCATATACTGGGAAAAGAAATTAAAGTGGTTCAAGAAAATTATGAAAAGAGTCAACAACTTGGTAAAGGAGGCACAAAATTCCACTCAAGAAAATAATATCTTAAAAAACAGAGTTGGACAAATGATAAAAAGGACACAAAATTCCACTGAAGAGAAGCACCCCTAAAAAAAAAACAGAATCAGTCAAATGGAAAAGGAGATCTAAAAGTTCAATGAAGAAAATAATACCTTAAAATTAGATTTGGGCATCTGGAAGCTAATGACACCATGAAAAATTAAGAAACAATAAAAATGAAGTCAAAAGAATGAAAAAAACAGAAGAAAATGTGAAATATATCATTAGAAGAACAAATGACCTTGAAAATAGATCAAGGAGAGATAATTACCTGAAAGCCATGATCAAAAAGAGAACCCAAACATCATATTTCAAGAAACTATCAAGGAGGGGGCAACTGGTTAGCTTAGTGGATTGAGAGCCAGGCCTAGAAACAGGAGGTCCTAGGTTCAAATCTGGCCTCAGCCACTTCCCAGCTGTGTGACCCTGGGCAAGTCACTTAACCCCCACTGTCTAACCCTTACCACTCTTCTGCCTTGGAGCCAATACACAGTATTGGCTCCAAGACAGAAGGTAAGGGTTTGAAATAAATAAATAAATTTTAAAAAAGAAACTATCAAGGAAAACTGCTGATATTCTAGAACAGGGATCGGCAATGTATGGCTTTTTCTGCAGGAGCCATAAAGTCATTTTTTTTCAGGTGCTGTTAAGGAGCGTGCACTGTAAGCACTGTACAGCTCTCATGAAATTACATTTTAAAAAATGTGACGTGTATGGCTCTCACGGCCAAAAAGGTTGCCGACCCCTGTTCTAGAACAAGAGGGTAAAATGGAAATTGAAAGAATCTACCAATCACTTCCTAAAAGAGATTCCAAAATGAAAACATTCAGGAATACAATAATCAAAGTCCAGAGTTCTCAGGTCAAGGAGAAAATATTGCAAGCACAGCCAGAAAGAAACAATTCAAATATCATGTAGCCACAGTAAGGATCACACAAGACTTATCAGCTTCCACATTAAAATATCTGAGGACTTGGAATATGATATTCCAGAAGGCAAAGGAGTTGCGTTTCCAACCAAGAATAATTTACCCAATAAAACAGCATAATCAGAGAAGGGGGATGGATATTTAATGAAATTTCATGCATTACTGATGAAAAGATCAGAGCTGAATAGAAAATATGACTTTCAAATACAAGACTCAAGAGAAGCATAAAAATAGTAAACATGAGAGAGAAATCATAAGGGGTTTCATAAAGTTAAACCATTTACATTCCTACATGGGAAGATGATACTTGTAATTCATGAGAACTTCAGCATTATCAGGACCATTAGAAGGCATATACATAGACAGAGGCTGGGTGTGAGTTGACTGTAATGGAATGAATTTTTTTTTAAAAATTAAGGGATCAAAAAGGAGAAGGGGGAAGGGAGAGGCAGAATGGGATAAATCTTCTCACATAAAAGAGGTGTGAAAGGAAGAGCTTTTACAGTGGAGGGGAAGATGGGATAAGGATAGCAAGTAACACTTGTACCTTACTCTCTTGGAATTTGATCAGAGAGGGAATAGCACACACTCAGTTGGGTTCCAAATTCTATATTACCTTATAGGGAAGTAGAAGGGAAGGGTATAATTAAAGAAGGAAGGGTGATAGAAGAAAGGGCAGAATTAACGAAGAATGTAGTCAGAAGCAAAATGGATTCTTAAGGTGGGGCAAAGTGAAAGGAAAGAGAAAGATGATAAACAAAGGGAAAACAGGATGGAGGGAATTACACAATTAAAATAATGTGAATGTGAATGGGATGAGCTCATCTATAAAATGAAAACATAACAAAATGGACTAAAAACCAGAATATCACAGTATGTTGTTTATAAGAAATGCAGTTGAAGCAGAGAAATACACCCAGGTTAAAGGTAAGTGGCTAGAATAGAATATATTATGCTTCAACTGAAGCTTTAAAAAATGTGGGGTTAGAAATCATGATCTCAGACAAAGAAAAATGTAAAAATAGATCTAATTAAGAGATAAGCAGGAAAACTAATAAATATCATAGACACATAATATCAATACTAAGCATATATGCACCAAATGGCATAGCATCTAAATACTTAGAGGAAAAGTTAAATGTTATAGGATAAAATAGATAGTAAAATTATATTAATAGGAGACTCTAACTTTTCCCTCTCAGAACTAGATAAATCTAATCCAAAAATAAACAAGAAGTTAAGGAGGCGAATATTATTTTAGAAAAGTTAGATATAGTAGACTTCTAAAGAAAACTGAATGGCAATAGAATGTACCTTTTTTCTCACAATATTATATTATAGAAACCTCACAACCAAATGCAGAAAAATCAAATGCAACCTTTTCAGATCATAATGTAAAAATTACCTTCCATAAAGGGTCAGGGAAGCATGGCTTAAAATTTAATTGGAGAGGGCAGCTAGCTGGTTCAGTGGATTGAGGGCCAGGCTTAGAGATGGGAGGTCTTGTGTTCAAATCTGGTCTCAGATCCTTCCTAGCCATGTGACTCTGAGCAAATCATCTTAACCCCAAATGCCTAGCCCTTACTGCTCTTCTGCCTTGGAATCAATGTACAGTATTGATTCTAAGATGGAAAGTAAGGGTTTGTTTTTTTTTTATTAATTGGAAACAAAATAATTTAAGCCTAAAGAATGAGTGGGTCAAAGAACAAATCATAGAAACAATCACTAATTTCATTAAAGAGAATGACAATGAGACAACATATGAAAATTTATGAGATATGGCCAAAGCAGTACTTAGAGGAAATTTTATATCTTTTAATACTTAGATCAATAAAATAGAAAGAGTAGACCAATGAATTAGGCAAGCAACTAAAAAACTAGAAAAGAACACATTTTTAAATCCCTAATTAAACACCAAATTGGAAATCTTGAAAATCAAGATTTCCCTACCCTAGTTTTTAATGTTCTCCCCCAAATCACTTCATATTTACTTTGTATTATCTGTGCATATGAGGTCTCTTCCCTGTATCCTCAAATGTTTGTTGGATTGTCAAATTGAATAAAACACCACCATTGCCCTTGGAATCATCCCAGACTATAAGAGCTGGAAGGTGTCTAGTTGAGCACCAACCTATAGAGAACACCCTGCCCTCCCATACAGCAACCCTAACAAATGGCCATCCCACTACTACTTGAACTCTTCCAAGTCAACAGACTTCTAAAAACCCATGGGGTCAGACCCTCTACTCTAATAAGTAAATATTTTCAACTCGTTAAACATGGCCTTTATTCAACATTGTTTAATAACATATCAGTCCCTAGAAGTTGAAGGGAATTTATGTAGAGGAGGAAACTGAAGCAAGGGTGAAAAATGACTTGAATAAATAAAATTTGGAAAGCATTTCCCATGGGCTAAGTGCTATACTTATACAAAAATAAAAGTGACAGTGCCCACCCTCAGGAAGCTTATACAAGTAACAGGACAGACAACATTCATGAGGGAGGATAGACTGAGAAGAAGATTTTGGTATGAATGGAACCTGTGGGGAGTTGACAGACACACCTTTTCCAGTAACAATGGCAGAATTGATTTGATTAAAGCTCCCAGAAGTGGGGAGGGTGGTAGGATTCAGGGCAGGGTTGATGTCAAGAAGATGGGATGATAGCCAGGGTGGAATGTGGAATGGGAAGCATGACTTCAGTTGGCTAAATATAGTGGGCCCATGGAGCCACGTGAGTTTGTGTTCCTGTATGCTGTCACCAGTTGGGAGATCACAGGACCCCAGAATGAGAGAGAGAATTGGAGGGAAAAGGAGTCACAGAGGGAGCAAAGGCAGGAAATGGTCACAAGCAAGGCAGTCAGGAGAGTGTAAGGAGCCTCTTTTGGCTGACCAGCATGCAGGTGTCTATCAGATCAAGGAGTCTGGACTCTTCTGATCAATCTGTAGTCATCCTTGGCTAAAAGCAACTGATTTTAAACTTGTGTCAATTAATACTATCAGTTTCTCTCTTTTTCACCAACAACCACTTATCAAAACAAAGACTCTCAAAGTAAAAAAGGGATGTATGAAGCCATCTAGTCCAATCTGTAGCTGAACAGAACCCCCTTCCAAAAGGGGGCAATGAGGTGACTCAGTGGATAGAGAGCCAGGGATGGAGATCCTGGGTTCAAATCTGGCCTCAGACACTTCCTAGCTGGGTGTCTCTGGGCAAATTGCTTAACCTCAATTGCCTGGTCCTTACCACACTTCTGACTTAGAACCACTACATGACAGAAGATAAGAGGTCGGGTTTTTTTTAATCTCTTCTAAAGCAAACTTAATGAGGGATCACCTAATCTCCTGGTGCTGGTGAGGGGGACCTTCCTAAAGCAGCACTCTAGATGAAAGGAGAGTTCTTTTTGGTAGGAAGTTTTTCCTTGCAGAGAAGCTAAATTTGCCTCTTTGTAACTCTACCTAATGGCCCTTCTTTCAAATCCTTGGAAACAATTATTTTGTTCCTCCTCCCTCCCCCCATTACCACCCCAGACACCAGGCTCTGGGCTAAGCACCAGGGATAGAAAATGAGGCAAAAGACAGTCCCTGCTCTCCAGGAGCTCACAATCTCCTGGGAGAGACAACACACAAACAACTATTTATGAATAAGCTTTCTACAAGATATACAGGAAATAATTAACAAAGGAAAGGTGCTCAAATTCCTCTCTAAGAGAGACAAATACATAGAGGATCTTCATAAGCAGAGAACATCCATGTAAAGAAACAAGGGAAGAGAAGAAGAGCAGCTAGAAAACAAAGGCACATGGATAGGAAAGCCAGGAAGCCCAGGAATACAAACAGCCAATGTGATTTACACCACCAGTGCTGCAAAGCCTCCAGCATCCACCAGTGATGTCACTGGGCTGCTTTCTTCCCTTCTGATGGGTGTCTCCACTGAGCTGCTCTCTACTTGGCTGGCATCTCCAGTGTTTTCTACTGCTCTGTCTCCCACTCTCCTCTGGGCTTCTTTACTAAGCTATTGTTTTCTGCTGCCATCTTCAGGTGTTTATGATGTAGCTTTTTCTACCTAGGTACCAGCCCCTTAGCCTATAGACCCTAGGAGCTATCTTTAGCTCTTCTGGAATTTAGACCAGCTAATTAAGAAAAAACCCTCAGGCCTTTGGAATCTGCCTTTTGAACTTTTGTTCTCCTGTCATGACTTGGTACCTCACACCCAGAGACCAGAATCCCTATATTTCCTATGATATTTTCTTTTTTTATTTGAATTTTTTATTTAATTAATTTAGAATGTTTTTCCATGGTTACATGATTCATGTTCTTTCCCTCCCTTCCTCCCATCCCCCTCCCATAGCCAACGTGCAATTCCACTGGGTTTTATATGTATCATTGATCAAGATCTATTTCCATATTATTAATACTTGCATTAGGGTGATCGCTTAGAGCAGTGGTTCCCAAATGTTTTTGGCCTACCGCTCCCTTTCCAGAAAAAAATATTACTTAGAGCCCCCTGTCACATACTATCACAGCCCCCTTACAGTTATTCACACACACCCCAAAATACACCTGTGGCCATCACCGTCCCCCCTGGATCACTGCAGCACCCACTTTGGGAATCACTGGCTTAGAGTCTACATCCCCAATCCTGTCCTCATCAACCCATATGATCAAGCAATTGTTTTTCTTCTGTGTTTCTACTCCCACAGTTCTTCCTCTGGATGTGGATAGCTTTCTTTCTTTTAAGTCCCTCAGAATTGTCCTGGATTATTGCATTGCTGCTAGTCCCGAAGTATATTATATTCGATTGTGCCACAATGTATCAGTCTCTGTGTACAATGTTTTCCTGATTCTGCTCCTTTCACTCTGCATCAATTCCTGGAGGTTGTTCCAGTTCACATGGAATTCCTCCAGTTCTTTATTCCTTTGAGCACAATAGTATTCCATCACCAACATATACCACAATTTGTTCAGCCATTCCCCAATTGAAGGGCATCCCCTCATTTTCCAGTTTTTTGCCACCACAAAGAGCACGGCTATAAATATTTTTGTACAAGTATTTTCCTTTATCATCTCTTTGGGGTATAAACCCAGCAGTGGTATGGCTGGATCAAAGAGCAAACAGTCCTATAATATTTTCTAGAATTTCTTCCATCATTGATGCCAAGTACTCTAGCCTCATCAGAATTATTTCTCTTTGCATCTTCAGAATTTCATTTTTTATAGTTTCTTTTTCCTCTTAGACTGGCTTCACACTCTGTTGAAATTTAGATCATGAGTATCCTTTTCTGAACACTTTGAAATGGGTTCTCCAAAAATCTAGGGTGTCAGAGCATCTAGGTGACTCAGTGGATAGAGAGCGAGGTCTGGGAGATGGAGGTCCTGGGTTCAAACCTGGCCTCAGATACTTCTAACTCTCTGATACTGGGCAAGTCACTTAGTCTTAATTGCCCATTTCTAACCACTCTTATACCTTGGAACCAATACCTAGTATTGATTGTAAGTCAGAATGTAAGGGTTTAAAAAAAATCTTTTACTTTACAGATTAGGAAACTGAGGTCTATGGTGTGAGGAGGACCTGTCCCCAAATCACTCAAAGCCAAGACTAGAGTAGAAATCTCCTCATTCCTAGTGTCTAAGTCTCTTCCTCTTCCATGGCACTGACTGTGCAGCAAGTTTTTTTTAGATCAATAAATCATCTTTATAAAATAACCATTCACAATCACAACAGAAAAGAAGATGGAGTAATGCACGATCTTATGTTTCAAACCTATCGTATGTATTTACAATATCATATAATATTTCATGAGAAGCAATGCGATATAGTCAATAGAGAGTTGACTTTGGAACCAGGAAGACCAGAGTTCAAGTTTACACATACCAGTTGTATGACTCCAGGCAAGTTATTTAATTTTTCAGTGTATTCAAAACAACTTTCTAAGACTAGAAGTTACAAAGTACTGGCCTCTACTAGTATGGGGAATTTCCTCATCCAGGCATCCTCTATATGAATGAAATCATAAGTCCTACTCTAGAGGGCAGCTAGGTGACAAGTAGGTGGCTCAATGGATTTTGAGCCAGGCTAGAGACAGGAAATCCTGGGTTCAAGTCTGTTCTCAGACATTTCTTAGCTGTATTACCCTGGGCAAGTCACTTAATCCCCATTTCCTAGCCCTTACTGCTTTTCTACCTTGGAACCAATATACAGTATTGATTCTAAAATGTTAAGTAAGGGTTTAAAAAAAATCCTACTCTGTTCCTACTGGATACCATAGTTATCTGAGTCTAGATCCAGAGCTCCATGAGACCAAAGGCCATGTTTTATCTCAACTCTCTAGAGTCACCTTGCCTAGCATAGCACTCTGCAAAAAGTGAAATGCTTTCTGAAATGTTTCCTTGGAAATGAGTGAGACAAACACTAGAGTCAGCAGGACCTCATGGAAGTTCTGAACCACCTTCAACAGGGAGTAGTCAGGGGTCATGAACTGGCTTTTTATAGAATGAGATTTGCAAAGGCAGGAGGGAGAAGAGAGGACTCCAGTGGGGGGCTAACAATTTGTACCCAAATATAATTCTGTTTAAGAGCTCTCATCCCAATAGGGGTGTTGGCATTGCTGGTTCCAGCCCTTAGGAGGGCTTGTGTCTAGCTCTGGTAACTCTGGGGTTGGTACAGACATGTCCTGGAGATACCCAGTTTAGAAGAAGGGAGAGGGTGAAGGTTCAGCAAAGCCCCATTCCACCTGCCCACCAGTACACAGGCTCTAACTGACTGAGGTATGTAGAGGGAGAAATAGAGATACTCTAAGGCAGGGGTCGGCAACCTTTTTGGCTGTGAGAGCCAAAAACGCCACATTTTTTAAAATGTAATTTCATGAGAGCCGTACAGTGCTCACAGTGCCGCTCCTGTAACAGTGCCTGAAAAAAAATGACTTTATGGCTCCTGCAGAAAGAGCCATATCTGGCCCTCAAAAGAGCCAGACATGGCTCGAGAGCCGTACATTGCCGACCCCTGCTCTAAGGTCTTCCCAGGCTGTTCCTGCACTATCTGGCACTTAATTCTACCCCATCCTAGTTTGTAATTTCTTCCTTTCAAATATGGTAGATCCATCCAGAGCATCATTCCATTTATGAGACCGATTCCATTTAATGATGGTGACACCTAGAATGTTGGCTCTGACTCCTTGAACTGAAAACAATATCCAGAAATGCTTTGCTTGTAAACTATAGAAAAACATGCCTAGAATAAATTCATTTTTGGTGTATTATAATAACCTGATTGGTTCTAATAAATGAAATATTGATTTGTATAATAAAAGGGTGGGAAAATATTTGCTTGAAGAAAATAAAGATAAATAAATAAATAGCATCCATATGACAATTTATGTCCCCAAACAGCATCCCAAAGAACCCCATAGATTTAGAGTTGGAAGGATTACAGAGTTATTGCTAGAGGGTTCCACAGAGACCGTCTAGCCCAAACCCCTTATTATTTAGATGAGATCAAGGATCCAAGAGATGAAGTAACTTGCCCCAAATCACCCAAGTCTCCTCCAGAATCTGAGTTCCCAAGCAGAGGTCCCTATTCATCCTGTCTCCCCACCTGAAAACCTCTTTTTCCCACAGGGAATCACAGGATCAGAGATTTAAGATGGAAGGGATCCAGAGAACATTTGTTTCAACCCCCTCATTATTCATATGAGGAAACTGAGGCACAGTGAGATTAAGTGACTTGCCTAGCATCAGCACTGCTAGTATCAGAGGTGGGATCTGGACCAAGTCTTCCTGATTTCAGTGACTCCTCCTCTCCATCGGAGATGAAGAGAAAAGACGAGGAGCACAGACAGACAAATTTGAGATAGAAAAATAGAGACATAAAGAGAAGCAGAGAGGTTAGGAGAGAGAAGACACGTGAGGAATCCAAGGTTCTGCCAAGCCCTCCCTATCGATCGGTGGGGGTAGCAGCCTTGAGCAAATTTGCTGACTCAAGGATCCTGTTTCCCAGGCTTTTGAGCCATAAATCTTTGGGGCCACTCCCTTGGGCGCTGCTGCCTTATCATAGGATTCCTCATGTTTTCTCACAGAGCACATTCCTGCAGGGTAGTGGACCAGGAGGAGGCTGGAGCAAGAGACACAGCTTGGGAAGATGTCTAGGGAGGGTTCTCTACAGCAGGAGATGGACTAAATATCTGGTAAGGCTTACCCAAGTATGTGTACACATCTAAACATGCCACAAGTCCCACCTCAAAGACAGGGGGAGAAGCTCATACAAAGCACCAGGGCCACCTTACAGAAAAGCTACCAACAAGCTGCAGCCATCCAGAAGAGGTCAACCAGATAAAGAAGGAACCAGAGACCAAGCCATGCTCGACACAGTTGAAGGGACTAGGAATGTTGAGCCTGGGAAATAAGAAGAACTCATTTTTCTAGCATATTCTAAGATTTGCAAACTATTTTCCTCATAACATCCCAGTGAGACAGATAGAAGTGCAAATAAGAGTCTCTGTTTTACAAATAAAAAGACAGATTCTAAGAGATATCTCTAAAGTAGAGTCTTTCTTGTCTGAGGTCAAGGAATCTCCATCTGATGGACTTTGGAGACCATCAAGTTTCAATCCTCATTTTACAGATAAGGAAAGAGAAGAAGAGAGAAGGTAAGGGTCCTGTTGGAGCCAAGATTCCAACAGAGGTCTCTTCCACTTGCAAGCCAAGCACTCTCTCGACTACACCATTTATTCTTGGAGGCTCAGGCAGGGCATATCATTGTCCTTATCTTCAGGTGTCTGGAGAGCCATTTTATGGAGGAAGAATCAGGCTTGTTCTGGCTGCAAAACCTACCGGTTATATCACTATGGGCAATATTCACATCCAGAGAAAGAACTGTGGGAGCAGAAACACAGAAGAAAAACAACTGCTTGATCACATGGGTCGATTGGAATATGATTGGGGATGTAGACTCTAAGCAATCACCCTAATGCAAATATTAATAATATGGAAATAGATCTTGATCAATGACACTTGTAAAACCCAGTGGAATCGCTCGTTGGCTACAGGAGAGGGGTGGGAGGGGGGAGGGAAAGAAGATGATCTATGTGAAAATAGTCTGAATTAATTAAATAAATAACTTTTTACAAATTTAAAAAATATATATCACTAAGGGCAAGTCACTTAACCCACAGATGTGTTGGTAAATGTTTAACAACTGTCTCTCTGGGGAGGGGATGTATGCTGGCAATACTTGTAAGTTTGAGTTGCATTATTACCACTTTTCCCATTCATTTCTTAAGTCTAGACAATCAATAAAATAATCAAGCCCTGGTATGTAAAGTTTAATGGTTTGGGGAATATAAAGGCTCACATTGAAAATTTTAAATCATCTCTCTGAAGAAGGTTCCAACTGATGTAACCTCGCTGACCCTCAGTTTTCACATCTATAAAATGGAAATTATTCTCACTTACATTATCTATCTCACAAAGTCACTATAGAGACCACAATAGAGTAAGTCACTGGGAGATAGAGGATGAAACCATTAGTTACAAGGAAATTTCACCATCATAGAAGGAAGAACTTCTTAACAATCAGAATGACCAAACAATGGAATGGGGTGCCTTGATGAGTAGTGAGGTTTTTGTCATTGGAATTGTTCAAAGCAAACATCAAAGCTGGTAGGTGCCTTAAAGAGCATGTGGTCTTAGTTACCTTAAACAGTTGAGGAAACTGGGGCTTAGGGAGGAGAAGAGACTTGTCCAATGTCACACAATTTGGAGTGATGGAGCTGGGACTCAGATCCAGGTCTCCCAGTACAGTAATCCCTCTACCTTGCTTTGCTCCCTCCACTAGAAGCCATATGAACATTCACAGATCTATCAAAAGATGGCTATAATAGTAGAAGACCTAGGCAGTCCTCCCAAGCAATGCAGTTGTGATAGAATCAGGCCTGGAATCACAAAGATATCTTTCTGAGTTCAAATCCAGCCTCAGACATTTATTAGCTATGTGACCCTGGGCAAGTACTTTCCCCTGTTGGCCTCAGTTTCCTCATCTGTAAAATGAACTAGAGAAGGAAAAGGCAAACCACTCCAGTACTTTGCCAAGAAGCCCCAAATGGGCTCACAGAAAAAAGGACATGACTGAAAAGCAACTGAGCAATAACAATGTGATTCTATGGACCCTGATTTTTAGGAGGACATGACACAACTGGAGCAGCAGAAAGAACTCCATCTTGGAAGGCAGGCGACTTCACTAGCCCAGCCGTTAGTTTCTCCGTATGACCTTGAGCAAATCACTTCCTTTGTCTGGGACCTCATTTTTTTTCCCTCTGTAAATTAAGGGCAACTGTCTAATTCTCCTTCCCATATCTCATGTCCCTTTTCTGGGCTGTGATGGAGCAGATATAGACTTGTTCTGACTGCACCAGAGGGCAAAACTAGAATCAAGGGTGTGAGCTGCTCAACAGCCAATTTCAGTTCTACATAAGAAAAAAACTTCCTAACAATCTGAGCTGTCCAAAGTTGAAGGGACTGCCAAGACAGGAATTGTGATAGCCCTGAGTGAGATAGCCCTGGGGGCTTCCATTGGAAATAAGGTGAGGTGAGTCATTGTTGGGGATCATACACAGGCCAGGTTCTAGATCAATTCCTTCATTTTACTTTAGAGCAAACTGAAGCCCATTGCTGTGAAGGGGATTCTTCCTAGGGCTCAGGTTGGATGAGATGCTTTCTTTGTTGCCTCTAGCTCTGAGATCTTGTGGTCCTAGCTCTGATAGCCTATGACTCCCTGTGTCCGTAGAGAGGCATTAGATTGGAGGAGAAAATATAGTACAAGGGCAAGAATTCTATTTCCAGAATCAGAGAACCTGCTCACAAATACTCTGATACTTGCTGCTTATGTGACCTTGGGCAGGTCAATTAACTTCCCAGGGCCTCAGTTTCTCCATCTGGAAAATGAGGATGTGGTGAGCTAAAAGGTCTCTGAGGGGTTCTTGCTCTAGATCTATGATTCTTTTGACTTTATGAATGCTGAAAATGAAGTCAGGAGGGATCTAGGTTTGTCCAACACTTAGGTTTATGATCTTGAGTGAGTCTCTTCTTTTCTCTAAATCTCAGTTTCTCCATCCATGAAAAAGAAATTAAAATATTTGTACTACCCACCTTTGTAGGGGAAAAAAGGGCTCTGTAAATAAACCCTATAGGCAAAAGAGGTATAATTACAGAAGGGATGGATCATCAGACTGAATCACTGTGGGTTGGCTCTGTTTCCTTCTCTAGAGTAGAGGCAGATTGTGGAATCCTCTTTTGATGACTCTCACTTCTGCTGCTGGGGTGGCCTGAATGGGGCAGGAACCCAAGAAGAATGGATCTCTCCTCCTCCCCAAATCCCCAAACACCCAGATTGAGTTATATAACTCTCTCTCTCTCTCTCTCTCTCTCTCTCTCTCTCTCTCTCTCTCTCTCTCTCTGTCTCTCTCCCCCTTTCTGTCTTTCTCTCCCCTCTTCCTCCCCCTCCCCCTTCTCTCAGTCTCTGTCTCTGTCTTGTCTCTGTCTCTCTCTCCTCTTACCTTGTCTTAGAATCAATATGAGTATTGGTTCTAAGGCAGAAGAGAGGTA
>NC_058135.1:223709806-223744297 GCF_016433145.1 Gracilinanus agilis | reverse complement strand
GGAGGAAGGGAGGGAGGAAGGAAGGAAGGAGGGAGGAAGGGAGGAAGGAAGGAAAAAGGATCCAAATCAACCAGTACTCTTTCTGAAATGTATAACCTAGAGCACTGAAATGTGCTCATAAGCTAGTCATAAGGAAGACAAAGTCAGGTTTTTCTGGCCAGCTCTCCATCCACACTGCCATGTTGCATCTTCAGGTAAACATAAAGAAAATATCATGTATTTAAAAATAATTTTAAGAAGAGACAGTAACCAACAGAGGGATCAAGAAAAATCACACAAAGAGGCTGGCACCTAGGCTATTCTTTGAATGCTCATGATAATAAAAGGTAGAACTAAGGATGGAGAATGGTCCAGTAATGGGCATAATCTATGCAAAAGAGTGGGGACACAGAATGTAAGGTGTTGAAATATGCTAGCAGGCTAGTTGACTAGAATGGAGAGTGTATTGAGAGGAATAAGAATATGAAATAAAAAGAATAAAAATGGGAGCCAGAATGCAAACAGATTTAAATATCTGGCTGAGGATTTTGTATCAAGGTAGTTGGGAGCCACTAAAGAATTTTGAGTCAGAGCATGACACAATCAGATCCATGTTGTAGGAATGTCAGTTTGGCACCTGTGTGGAGAGAGTAAATGGGAGAAGAGTCTGGAGACAAGGAGAACAATTAGGAGACTATTGCAATAGTCTAGGTGAGAGGTGATAAAGGGAAAGAAGGCCAGCAATTTTCCTCAGAATGAATATTATCCTTCTTCTATGAGACTGCCCTGGGCAACATTCCTGAAGGCCAATCAACACATTTTCAGTTTTTTGTCAGGCTCACCACCATACTTGACATGCTAAAAGGCCCTGGCAGGAGGCTGTTAAAACTTTTTTTCTACCTCACTATCTCCCTGCAATGGGTAGTCCTCAGTGCTGATGATAATTGGGTTAGAGTAAACGAATTCCTTTCAACTCCCATCATGTCCCTGACAGCTAGTTCCAAGATCATACAAATTGGCCTGGATAAGCCTCAAGGAGGCATTACGACACTGGAGTAGGGGGGAGGTAAAGGATGAAAGAGAGGAGAAATTTTTGCCCTACATTCTTACCACAGGGCAAATGTCCCTCCCTCACCCCCTTCACATTCAGAGACCTTTTGCCTTACATTCTTGCCACTATGGCAAAGGTTCTTATAATCCTTTTATAAAGTTTTGCCAGGAACAGAAGTGAAGCTCTGTTAGCTGTATAAGCTTACAGATTCTACTCTCTTCCCTTTTATGAAAAGTGGGATATTCCTCTCCAATCCTTTAGTTTCTCTTCCAATTTCCTTGAACTTTCAGAAATCAACAACTCAGGAGACAAATCTGCCTAAACCTTCAATACTGTCATGTATCTGTCTGGCATCTAGCATTCAAAATCTAAATTTTAGAGAGAGGTAAAATCAGCGAATTGTACTTGGGAAGACCTAAGTTCAACTCTAACTTGATACTTTTATTAGCTATGTGTGAATACATACACACGTGTGTGTGTATAGTATATGCATATGTGTGTGCAAATAGGTATACACATGTAAACACAAATACCAAAACCTTTTGAGCCAGCAAGATGGCTCAGTGAATAAAATGTTGGACTTGGAGTCAGAAAGACCTGGGTTCAAATCCTAGGCTCAGCGCTCACTAGCTGTGTAACATCAGGAACTTAACCTCTGTTTGCCTTAATCCACTGGAAAAGAAAATGGAAAACCACTCCAGAATCTTTGCCCCCAAAATTCCACAGACAAGTATTTGCGTGCTGTGGTCCATGGGATCATGAAGAGTCAAATATAACTGAACAGCACATACTCTTCCAGAGCCATTAGACTGTGAACTCCTTGAGAACAAGAACCGTCCTTTGCCTTTTTTGGTATGTCCAGCACTTAGCGCAGAGCTTGGCATGTGTAGATGCTTAATATCAGAGTATTAATATTGACTGATTAACTCATAGAGCCATCTTCCAGTCATGAGTTCCAGGCCACCAAATCTTGGTGATACCTGTGAGATCAGATGGGTTTTCTTGAATTTGTTCACTCAGTTAATTAAATACTCATACTTTGTGCATTTATTGATAGACAGTTCAGGGGTCATGGGTTTTATTGCTGGCTCTCTCCCATGAATTATTGTTCCCCTCTTCTGCTATTCCTGCTGCTATACTCAATATTCTTTATAGTAGCTGACCTGTCAGTTCTATGTAAATCATGTATTCCTTCCCCCCCTCCCCAAGCTTTCCTTTTAAAGCTGTTTGGATGAGACTGATGAGACCTCACACTGTCATCCTTATCTCCTTGGACTCTGAAAGGTAAACTTATTTTGCCTGGAAACTTTAACTAGGGGAAATTCTATAGGAGAATAGAATTTCAGGTAAGAGTGCTGAATTGTTGATGAGATATTTTTAGATAAGTTGTTTTCTTGGTGTCCCTCAAATCACGACATGTGAGTATCTCTTCTATCAATATTTAAGACTAGCACCAGCAGTGAACTTCTCTCTCATCTTCATTTCTTATCCTTTCTCCTTCTTTCTTTTCTTCTATCCATTTACCAGTAAAAAATTGCAAGAATCAGAATTACCCATAGTCCACTGGGGGTCACAACATGAATAAAGTTTAGAGAAGGAAGAAAGAAGGAGATGAGAAGAAAGAGGAGGAGGAGGAGGAGAAGGAAGAGGAGGAGGAGAAGAGGAGGAAAAGGAGAAGGAGAAAAAAGGAAAGAAAGAAAGAAAGAAAGAAAGAAAGAAAGAAAGAAAGAAAGAAAGAAAGAAAGAAAGATAAAGAAAGGAGAGACAACTCCTTGAGGGCAGGGACTGTCTTCTTGCTTGAATTTGTATCCATGGCACTTAGCACAGTGTATGGTCTTTATTTATCTCTTTATCATCTATTTATCCTCTATTGAGCTACCGTATATTTTTCTATATATAATCTACCTATATATTATCTATTTGTATCCAAGTATCCAACTATCTATGATCTAAAGCAAGATATCCCATTTAAGCATCAGTTTTCTCTGTGTAAAATAAAATTAGACTCAATCATACTTTATAAATACTCTGATACTTTGATGGATACGTGATCTCATTCAGGTCATCGGCACAGTCTCATCCTGTGATAAAGGCTGAAGGTCAGAAGCCTTTCTCTGGGACTTCTGCTATCTTATGGAGTTAGGACATCCTCCATGAGGATTAGATCGCCCACTCAGACTTGGAACTGGAAAGGAGATCATCTAATCCAGTGGTTCCCAAACTTTTTTGGCCTATCGCCCCCTTTCCAGAAAAAATATTACTTAGCACCCCCTGTCACATACTATCACCACCCCATTACAGTTATTCACTGCCCCCAAATGCACCTGTGGCTATTACTGCTCCTCTAGATTGCTGCAGCACCCACCAGGGGGTGGTGGCGCCCACTTTGAGAATCACTGAATTCTAATCCAACCCAATGCATCAGTATCCTTTTCCATGACATCTCCAACTTGTAACATTAGTGTAGTACATAGGATCCTGCCCCAAACACCTACCTAATGATTCTTTGATTAGTCATAGACAAGTCACTTAATCTTTCTTTGTCTTAGTTTCCTTATCTCTAAAATGGAAATAATCATGCTTAGACTGCTTCCTCACAGAATTGTGGTTAGGAAAGGGTTTTGCAAACTTAAGACTCTAAAGAAACATGGGTTTTTAATTACTAATCCTCCATTTGAACACTCCAGTGATGAAACACAGGAAAGGTTCCTTGGAAATCCTCTAGTCAAAAAGTTCTTAATCTTTTTTTTTTTTTTACTGTGGACCCCTTTGACAATCTGGTAAAGCCTAGAGGTGAAATTGTTTTAAATAATTGAAGGAAGTGTCAAATTTCAGTTAGAGGGTATCAGGGAGGAAAAAAATGTATTTTTTCCCATCCAAATTCAAATACTCCTTGAAATATATCTACAGATATTGGTCAGGCAACAAACTTTAAGCAGCTAGTATGTACCAGGTGCTGTGCTAAGTGCTGCCAATACAAAGAAAGGTAAATAAGTGTACAATAATACAATCCCTGCCTTCAAGGAACTTACAGTGTGATCAAGAAAACATGCAGAGACAACTATACACAAATGATGTAGAAAGGATGAATGAGAAATAATGAACAGAGGGAAGACTCTAGAATTAAGAGAGAGTGGGAAAGGCTTTCTGTACAAGTGTCTTAATCCCAGGTTAAGAACTCCTGCTTTATTGCAACTTTCTCCTATTACCCAGGGGGAAACTGAGGCCTGGAAGGATGAAGTGACTTTTCTAAGGTGACTCATCTAAGTTTGTAAGTAGCAAAGAAAGGACTCAAATGCAGGTCCTCTACCAAGTTCCACGCTTATTCTACTACGACACAGTGTCCCTCTCCTAGCACTGGTATGCTCTGACTTTTTGGCTGGCCTCTCCCCAAGCTATGCCCCTGCCAGGTTGGTGTTTGTCCACAGACATGAATGAAAGAATCACACACCCACCCTATGAGTCACCCACAAGGAATGTGTGGGAGAACTCCTATGTCCAGCCCATGGCAGGACCTGTTCCTGAGCACTATGCTAAGGATGTCTCTGGGGTTTGGATCCAGCCCAGGTGTTTCTCAGGAGTTGGGGCAGAAAGGAGACCTAACAAAGAGACCGTCTGGTAACCTCAAAGGGCTTGGCTTTGGGACAGGCCAGAACAAAGCTGGGCTTACCAAGTAGTGGTGTATACAACATCAGCCCATGGGCAGCAGTTTCAGGGTGCTAGGAAGTTCCTTGCCACGCCACCCCCACTTTACCCTTCCCACTAGTGCAGCTAAAACCTAGAATCACAGAATCCTAAAATTCCAACCCAGGCACCACTCTGGGCATCATCCTGGGTATCAACTTCCTCAGCATCCCAGGAAATGTCCCCCCAGCAGTGCCCAGCATCACTTAGGGCACAGCCCAGGCTTAAGCCAGGCCCCCTACCATGAGCCTCAAAGCCTTATATACTGACCACCAACCCCAATCCTTATTTCCTTTAAAACTTAGCTCAAGGACCACCATCTATAAGACGTCATCTCAGTGCTCTCTCCTGATAGAATGCAAGCTCGTTGAGACCAGAGACAGCTTTACTCTTAAGCTTCATATCCTCAGTGCCTAGTACTGCCAAGGAGGTGCTCAGTAAATACCTGTTGATGGATGCATTGACTGTCTACGGTCACATAAGGAGCATATACTAAGGGCCTTCTAGGTTCCAAGTGCTGGGGATGCAAAGAAAGGGCCAAGACGAAACAACCACCACAAAATATCCTGCTTTCAAGGAGCTCACAGTGTCATGGAGGATACAACATGTAAACCACCCCGTACCAACAAGATCTTATGGGATATGTTGGAGATAAGCGACAAAGGCAAGGCACTAGCACTGAGGACTGGAAACGACTTCCTATAGAAGTAGAATTTCCAAAGACTTGAAGGGGAGTGAAGGAAGCCAGAAAGCAAAGATGCAGGAGGGAGGGAAGTATGGAATTCCAGATGTAGGGAAAGCCATCAAAAATGCCCCAAATCAGGGCAGCTAGGTGGCACAGTGGACAGAATGCCAAGCCCAGAATCAGGAAGACCTAGGTTCAAAGCTGGCTTCAGATACTTCCTAGCTGGGCAAGTCTCTTAACCCCAATTGCCTAGCCATTGCCTTTATTTCTTAGAGTTGTTATTAAGACAGAAAGCAAGAGTTTAAAAAAAAAAGACAAGACAAGACAAGACAAGAAAATATCCAGAATTAGGAAATACACAGCCTTGTGTGAGGAACATCGTGGAAACCAGTGTCAATAGATCTCAGAGTAGGTGTAAAGGAATAAGAGAGAAGAAGACTGCCAACTGGAAAGGGCACAGTTATGAAGGGCTTTAAAAGCCAAACTATTTGGTCCTAGAGGTGGTTAAAAAGCCATTGGAGTTTAAAGAAAAAGGGAGGGAGGGTGAGGTTTAACAAATTCAGATTTTTGCCTTCTTATTGTGGTATTGTCATGTCCAACTCTTTGCGACCCTGTTTGAGGTTTTCTTGGCAAAGACACTGGAGTAGTTGGCTATTTCCTTCTCTTGCTCATTTTTACAGCTCAAGAAACTGAGGCAAAGAGGATTAAGTGACTCACCCAGGGTAACACAGGCTAGTAAATGTCTAAGGCTAGATTTGAACTCAGGAAGATGAGTCTTTCTGACTCCAGGCACAGAGTTCTATGCTCTATAGTGCCACCTAGTTGCCCCGACCTTTTAATTGTAGCTGTGTTAAAGAGCAATCGGTATAGCATCTCATTAGCTCTTCACAACAACCTCATGGGTGCTATTATTATCCCCATCAGGAAACTGAGGCTGAGACATGTTAAGTGATTTGCCAAGGGACACATGACCAGCTAGTATCTAACATGGGATTCAACCTCAGGTTTTCCTGACTCCAGGGTCAGGATCTATCTACTATGCCAGGCTAACTGGCTAATAAGAGACCTTTTCCTGAAACCAAGCTTGAAAGCAAGGAAAGAAGAGAGATGAACCACTAACAGAAAGACCAAAAAAGAGGAAAAATACAAAGATAGACTCCTGGCGCTTGACTCCAAGTTGCAGTCTTGAATCTTTTATCAAGTCTCCACATGATGATGAAGAGACTATCTCTCTCTCTTTCCCTTACCCCACCCAAAAAAGGCTCAAATTGAGGGAGCTGAGAAATGAGAACTATCTGTTCTTAGGTTGAATATGAAGACTAACGTCCCACCAGTGGGAAGGTCTGCCTTGGGAAGAACTGAGGTCCCTGTCAATGGAAGTATTTAAACAGAAACTAGATAAGCCCTTATTAGGAATACTCTAAAGGTAATTCTGATCCTTGAAAAAAAGTTGAACTACATCCTCTCTGAGGTTCCTTCCAAGCCTAGGAATCTAAGATTTTAGAAGTCTGTATTCAGCTACCAGCCCTCTGCAGGAAATCCTACTTGGGTCTAGATTGAACTAGACTCTCTGAAGTCCCACTCAACTCTGGGATTCTACAAATCTCTGTGTGAGAACTGTTCCTCATGTAGTCATTCCCAGATCTGGTCAGCTGTTTATACTTGGCTGCCCTGAGTCCAAATCAGGGGCACTGGGTGTTTGTTTACTTCCTCAATGCCCAGGAAACCACTGGCCCCATTGGCATCCCAAGCAGCTAAAGCAACCAAGATGGAGGACTGGCTTCCAACTTTGCATCTCCTGCAGAAATATGCATTTAGACCAGTGGTTCCCAAACTTTTTTGGCCTACTGTGCCCTTTCCAGAAAAAATATTACTTAGCTCTCTGGAAATTAATTTTTTTTAATTTTAATAGCTATTAATAGGAAAGATAAATGCACCTGTGGCCCTCACTGCTCCCCTGGATCGCTGCAGCACCCACCAAGGGGCAGTAGTGCCCACTTTGGGAATCACTGATTTAGACTACGGAGTTAGAGGGTTATAAGAGGGGAAGAGGTATTTTGGAAGGGCAGAAATGGCACAGAAAGAAAGGGAGGGAGGGAAGGAGGGTTAATTACACAATTCTACCTACAAAGACAACCCTGAAAAACATCTCAAGAACCTCCCTCTTACCAGTACCGGAAAAGCCGATGGCTGCAATGCTTTCCTCCCAGGTTAAGAATGTGCTAAGAATTAGGCTCTAACTCCAGCTCTATGATGACACTGGGCAAGTCCCTTCCCCAATCTGGGTCTCTCTTTCCCCATCTATAACTGAAGGGCTTAGATTGAGCCCCCCAGCTCTGACACTCTCTGCCCTCTAACTTTGCCAAGCACGCTCCAAGCTTTTAGGAAACCCATTAGAAGGTTTTCTTGGACACAGACTATTGTTTTAAATGCCCATTTCAATTATTTCACTGTAAATGAATGGGAAACATGTGGAATTGAACTGCATGAATCACACAGGGTGTTTCCAAATGATGAGAGCAGAGCTTGGGGCCAAATGATCTGGGTCTTGATTTATCCAGAACATTGTGCCCCAAGACAAGTTCCAGATAGTCACTTCACATCCATCAGCACCTGATAGAATCAGGTGTTTCAGAAGATGTTTCCCTCAAAGGCTCAGAGCAGCCTAGCCCTGCCCTGCCCTGCTGGAGCCCAAGCCTCTACCTGGGAGCGACATTCCATGTTCTCTGCCTAGGCCTAATGAGTTCATGACAACCAACCTGTCCTGTTGGCTCATTTTCTCTAAGAATCTCAAGGGGCAAAACAGCCTAAAGGGCAGATGGGCATTTGGAGAGAAATCTCAAATAGAAGAGACAGACACTAAGGTTGCTTCATCTCTAAGCAAGAAATTGGGCAAAAAAAATGGAAGAAGTATCTCAGTTCTCTTATCTGTCATTTACCAGCTCCTCTCTAAATCTGGTTCTTCCTCTGGCAAATGGAGACAATATTCCCCACCCTATTGCCCTCACAGTTCAATTCATCAAACAAGATTAATTTCCCCCTTTTTCCGCAATAGTAGATCAGGGGAGTCTCATAGACATGCAATACCTGTATTTCTTTTCTTTACTTAATTAAATTTTTTAATCAACAAAACTCTGCTTTCTCTCCTTCCTACCCCAACCCACATTGAGAAAGAATTACTTTTAAAACATGTTCAAGCGAAACAAATTCCAGCATTGGCCATGTCCAAAAGAAAAAATATATGTCTCGGTCTACACTCTGAATCCATCATCTCTCAATCATGGGTAGGTAGGACTATATCTGGATTTTAATGAAATCATTTGACAGTCTCATGTGCTTTCCTTGCAGGTAAGATGGTGAGATGTGAGTTCAAGAGTCTAATGGAGTCAGATTTAAAACTTATCGGGAAAGGAGAGTCTAGGATTTGACACTGGAGATACAAAAATGAAAAGTGCATAATCCTCCATCTCAATAAGTTTATAACTGAATGACCACTTGGATACTTTAAGAGATGAGTAGTCCAGTCAACGTGAATAAACATCCCTTCCACCAGGGAAGACCCCAAGCCTCTAAACTTCAGCCCTCGTGTTCTACGTCTGTGTCTTCCTATAAATCTCCCCCAAAGTCTTTGTCTAATCTTCTGGTTATTTTAATATTTGTGGGGAGAAGGTTGGATGCCATGGCAACATTGGAACTATCCTCATAGAATCTCTTGCTCTCAGGGACATGATTGGCCCACTTTCTTTCCGGATCACAGATGACATCTTCTAAGCTACTTTTTATAAGCAAGTCATCATTGGGTACCTGCTATGGTCCACTTATATCCACTATGTAAATTTACGCAGTTCTTTGAGGCTTTTGATTGGATTTTGATTTGATTTGAGTCTCTTTTGATTCTCTTGGCTTGGATACTTGGCCGCCCGTTCAGACCAAATTGAAAGTAAGTGGACAAGTCCTGTGGTCAGAGGGATAGTTTGAATGACTCCAGCTTTTGTGCGTCAAAGCAATCACTTTTGAACTGGGTCTCTCCAGGATTTCATGTTATGAACCAAAAAAGAATCTTTTCATTCTTCAGAGACTGTGGTATCCTCTGACTCAGGGCCATGTGGCATCACCAAGAGAATACTGGCATTAAAGGCATGGACTTTTACATCAGGGAGGAGGTGAGGATCATTAAAAGGGCTACTCAATTCCCCAGATGCTCTGCTCTTCCTGGTTAACTCTGGGTCTAAGTCCTTGTGCCTCCAGGGGTCCTGTCCAGGATTCTTGTAAATAAAGGACTGATCCAGTGGGTGGACAGTCTTTCTCTGAGCCATAGCCATCCACTATCCACAATCAAAGGGGCAGGATGAAACATGTACCCAAGTTGAGTATAATAAAAGGCAGAATGAGGGAGGTAAAAAAAGGATAAATATGAAAGATTGAGAGGGGACAATTCCTTCAAAGTATAATCGCTGGCATTTTGTACAGCATATTAAGGTTTACAAAACACCACACTGTCACTTAGGCATTTATTAAGCATCTCTTGTGTGTCGGGCACTCCGCTAAGTGTTGGGGATACAAAGAAATGCAAAAGATAGTCCCTGATCCCAAGGATCTCACACTCTAATGACAAAGACAACAAGCAAACAAATTATATACCAACTATGTGATTTGATCTCCATAACAGCCCCTGGAACTAATTATTATTAGACCCATTTTATGGATGAGGAGCTGAGTCTCAGACAAGTTAAGTGATTTTCCTAGGGTCACACAGCTAGGAAGTATCTGAGGCAGGATTTAAACCCATCTCTTCCTGACTCCAAGTCCAATTTGTCTCTAGTTGAGGGGAATCAGGAAAGACTTCATGAAAGTGTTGGCATCTGACTTAAGTCTTGAAGGAAATAGAGATTTCACAAGGCAAAGAAAAGGGATAGAAGGACTGTGCTATCTACTTACAGATGTGAGGGATTATCTCCAAAATATGCCATGTTTACCTGTCCACACTTTATAGCCATATATATGGGTAGCTAGGTAACACAGTGGATGAACCGCCTGAAAAATGACTGAACAGCAAAGCAGAGAGTTGGGTCACTCATGCTGATCATGTTCCATCCCCAATACATGCAGTGGGGGGTAATATTATATCCTGGAGGCACTGGGATCTCAGACACTTGGTTTCGCATCTCAAGTTCTGCCATTGTTCTACTTACACAATCTTTCTGGATCTCTTTTTCCTGCTTGCTAAAATGAAGGGAAGTTGGACCTGATCATCTCCAGGGTCTCTTCCAGCTCTGCCGGTCTCTGTTTTTAGTTCTTTCTAAGGTCTCTTTCAGCTCTCACAATCTATTTTCCATGTTCTAAAATCCCTGGCAGCTCTGGTATTCTGTGATTCTACAATCTGAATTGGTGTCTTAGGAATGCCTCCTCCTTTCACGGTACATCCTCCTTGGAGAGTAAAACACTCAGTCTGCCCTGTCCAGCCCTATCCAGCCAAGGTCTCACTCTGGCAGAGGTACCCTATCATTTCTCAGAAATCCAGCTATGCTCCATTAGAAGGCCTTTAGGACACAGCCTGCTGAGGATGGATTACCAGGAAAAGAGGGGTGTGATCCTACCCGGCCATGAATTTCATTCTTTTATTCATTCATTATGTAGAGGGTTGATCAAGGCAGCCAGATCAGTTGATGAGGTTACAGGGAGGTGAGCCTTTGTTTGGGACTTTGACTGACTCTCCTTAGGCAGAATGATGTGGACATGACCATGGGCATCTCCTTGAGAGGACTAAGAACATCTCTTGGGCTTGAGTATTTGGCCACCCATTCATACCAAACTGAAAGTAAGTGGACACGTCTCAAAGTCAGAGAGAACAATCACTTTTGAGCTGGGTTTCTCCAGGTTTCACAGTAATAGGGAGCAGAACTGAAATCCAAAAGGAGGTCCAGACAGACACCAGAAACCCAGACATCCATGGAAGGTCATTCAGAATTGTATGATTTTTCAAAAAATTAAACCCACGCTATTTGCTCTACATAGACAGACAGGCTAGCAGGTAGAGAGATAGATACAAATAACTAGCTATATCTATCTATCCGTCCATTTATGAGGCACTTTCTGGAAAGTAAAGAGCCTCCTTCCTTCTACTTGGGACTTGTGCTTTGGAGGGAGCAGGAGTAAGAGAAGATAGTGGAGAAAAGGGAAAGTCCTATACCTAGAAGCAAATATCTGAGTGTGGATACGTAGTAAAGCATACGTGTTCAAGTGCCCGTGGGAACAGGGGTCTCAGCATCCTGTGTGTAACCGAGTAGCTGAGTGGGACTTGCTGGTTTAGCGCCTGTGTACTAGGGTGGTGGCGTGAGCAGGGTGAGCCGCGGGAGCCTGCTGCTGTTTCTGAAAAAACAAGTGGGTACAGGAGGATCTAGGCAGAAGAGACCCTGGGTGATGCCTCCTTTGATAGACACCAGATCTCTGCTTCTCAGAATCAAAGTGGCAGGTGTGCATTTGTTGGGGAAGTTAGAGAGAGGGAGGAAGAGGCGACCCAAGCTGTCCACAGTCTCTCTTGGTTTGTCTAGGGCTGGCCCCAACTAAGACTTACCAAATTCACTGGCATGGTCTCTACTCTTCTCACTCCCCTCATCTCCAACCTCCAGGCCCTGGGGTGTTGGGTTTCTGCCCAGCCAACCTAGAATTTGGAGCCTTAAATTTCAAAAGTAATGCCACCTCTCCTAGGGAGAGAAAATTTCTCTAAACCAGCTGTCAACTCAGGGTACAGAACTGACCCTGTGCCACATAGCTCTCATTTATCCAGAATAAGAACCAGGCCCAGGCAGCTACAGCCACACTCCATTAGAGCCTAAAAGAGATGGCTCTGGGCTCTTCCCTCATGGAATTTTTCATCTGGGAAAGACAGAAAAGCAAATCTGGGCTCTCTCACATAAACAGTACTGATATATACGGGGGAAAGTACCAAGTATCTAAGACAAGAGGAGAGGAGGTCCAAGGGTAGAATATGACTGAGGCACTGGTAAACAGAACAGACAATAAATTAAAGTACTTTTCCTTTCCCTAAACTCCAAGAACATTTTGTGTGGACCTTTGACGGTCCTTATCACAACTACTAAAAATAGGGGTACACGATACAGACAATGCCCAGGGCACAACCCTGGAGGGGTGCTTTTTAACATGACTTTTAATAAATACAGATATTTATTATACCACAGAAGTCTGCTCTTTGTGGCCTCTAGGGATTAATTTTCTGGTGTCAAGTCTCCATATGTTACAGTAAAGGTTCAAAGTCTTAAATGGACTGGAACAGATGGGGCCCACTTTTCAAACTTTCCCAGCTCTGTTTGTCATATTTTTTCCCATCCCATATTTCTCTCTATGTCCTATTCTCCTCTGCTAGACTGTATTTTAGTTGAGGGCAATGGTGAGGGGCTTTTTTCATCTTTTTATCCCTTAGGACCAAGGCAAGAAGAGACCCAGTCCTACTCAGAGAGACCTAACTTTCTGAGAGGATGCAAGAAAAGGTACTTTCTGGAAGTTCTATCTCTTATAACCCACTTCTAGGTCAAAGATCCAGGGTGAACTGAGGACCTGGACCATGGTAAAAAAAATTCACAGGCTCAGGAGTGAGTTCAGGACAAGCAGCAGCTTTGACCCAGAGTAACCAGCCCAGTGAGAAGCTTGCAGAAGAATAACTAGGGCAGGAGACTCAGACCAAAGGAGAGCTGGCAGTTCTTTCACTGAACCAGAGATTGGCTGATTTCAACAGTAGTAAATGAGAACTCCTACCAGGAGCAAGCCCTCAGGTATACTGCTCAGATGCAAATCCAGACAGGAAAACAGTGATCAGACTTTGCCCTGGATCAGCACATTATAGGAGTACTAAAAACTTTTAGGCAGCTAAGTGGCATAGTGAATAGAGGGCTGACACTGGAATCAGGAGGATCCGAATTCAAATCTGGATTTAGATTCTTATTTAACTCTTTTTTTCCCCCTTAAAGTTAACTCTGTCATTTTCCTCATCTGTAAAATGAGTTGGGGAAGGAAATGGCAAACCATTCCAGAATTTCTGCCAAGAAAACCCCAAATAGTGTCATAAAAAGTCAGACATAATTAAAAATGACTTAACAACAAAAAGTTTGTAGGTCCTGAGCCTGGGTTGTTCTCTCTGAGATCCTAGAATAACATAATATTCAATACTCCAAGAAAGCACAGTGGAACCCAAGTTAATCATGGAATCAACATTAATTATGCACCTACGATACAAAGACAAAAAACAAATAGTTCCAGCTTCTCAAGGAGTTTACAGTCTAATGGAAAAGTTAACAGTCTAGTAGGACACAAGCTTAACCTAGATATTCCTTCCAGAACTAGAGTCTAGAACTAACATAAAGTCTAAATCAAGAAGTAGGCTGGAAGAATAAACAAACAAAAAAAGGATCCCACCTTAAAGAGCTATTATGACAATAGGGATGCTCAAAACACAAACCCAGAAGAAGAAAATTACTCCAAAACACTTATAAGCAAAGTCTAAAAGAAAAACACAGTTTGGGCACAAATTTAGCTAGAATTCCTGGAAGAGATGAAACAAGGGTTTTAAAAAATATTTATTAATAAAATGAGAGCCAGAAAAAAAGTGGAAATGAAATGAGAATTCTAGAAGACAATTGAAAATTTAATTATCAGCTCAGCACAGGAGATGAAAAAAACTTTCCCAAAACAACAAATTTCATCAAAATTAGAATGAAGTAAATAGAAGTTGAACCACAAAGCAACAAATAGTATTAAAACACAGTCAAGGGATGAAAAATAGAAGAAAACACTGTAGCAAAAGCAACTAAACTGGAAAAGATTAAAGAGAAATGATTTAAGAATCACTGCGCTATCTAAAAGTCGAGAGAGAGAGAGAGAGAGAGAGAGAGAGAGAGAGAGAGAGAGAGAGTTAGTTTAGATATCCTATTTCAAGCAATTATAAAGTGCCCACATCTCTTAGAACCAGAGGGCAAAGTGAAAATAGAAACAACCCACCAGTCAACTTGAAAGAAACCACAAAACAAAAACTCCCAGGAACATTTTAGTCAAAATGTAAAACTTCCAGGTCAAATAGAAAATGCTAAAAATAGCCAGATAAGAAAAATTTCAAGTACTGAGGAAGCATAGTCAGGGTCACACATGATCTAGTAGCTACAACTGTAATGGAGCAAAAAGCTTGGAATACAGTTTTACAGAAGGCAAAAGATAGAGGTTTACAACCAAAAATGACTTACCTAGCAAACTGTATATAATCTGACAGGGGGAGAAAAGGATCTTTAACGAAATAAAAGTTTTCCACCAAACACTCCTGAGGAAAATATCAAAGCTTCACAGAAACCCCAAAATAGAAACACAGGAGTCAAGAAAACGTTTAAAAAAAGATAAAAACAAACAAGCATTGATAATGAACTAAACAAGAACAGTTTATATTCTAATAAAAAGATGATGTATGTGTCCCTCCAGAATCTTATCAAATGCCAGGGTCATAGAGGAAGTCAATTAAGACAAAGGGCCTCAGAGTAGTTTTTATGTTTTAATTTTAAAAGAATAAAAAAGGAAAAAGTATAGTAGATTTTTATTGTATTATGATATGTCTTCTATCATGATATGAGCAATATGGAAATGTGTATTGCATAGAAGCACCAGTATAATTTATATCAGACTATATACCACCTGGGGAGTGTAGAGGAAGGAAAATGAGAGAAAATATGAATCCTAAAATGTAAAAAAAATGACTAAAAATTGTTTCTACATGTAACTGAAATTTTAATTAATTAATTTTTTTAAATATAGTTGAGGTGAAAAGGGAAATTATCCCATATCAGCAGGGTGCTCAAGCAGAAGATTATACAAAAAAGGAAGTAGGGAGCAGGTGACATGAATCTCTCATCTAAATTGGCCAAAGGAGGGAAAAATAAACATCTAAACAGAACTGGGCATAGAAATGTACTTCCCTCAATAAGGAAACAAGGGAAAGGAAACAAGGGGAAAATGGGACTAAGAGAAAGGGTAGACTAAAAGAGGGAAAGCAAATAAACTAAAGAAAGTGGTTTGCAAAAAAAGGCATAAAAGAAAAGAAAGGCTAAGAATCTCCTATGGGATTCTTGGTGAGAGAAAGAGGAAAAAGGCCAGAGAGCAGAAATGGATTGCACCAAATCTAGAGTTCTGCTATTGCATACATTCTTATTTTTTTTAAAGGAAACAAAAGGAAGGAAAAGAGGATAAAGGGAAATACACAATTAAGTACCACAATTGTGAATGTGAACAAAATGGACTCACCTATAAAATGGAAAAGGATAACAGAATGGATTAGAAAGCAATATGCTATTTACAAGAACCACTATTCACATCAGGGTCTGGAACAAGATCTATATGCTTCAGATAAAGTAAAAATTTAAAATTTGTGATCAATCTGATGGCCAACAACAATTCCAGAGGTTCAGTGGTATGCTACCCAACTCATGACAGAGAGGTGATGTACTCAAGATGCCAAATGAGACATATTTTGGGGCATAGCCAATGTGAGAATTTGTTTTGCTTAACTATTATTATGTACTATTAGAGTTTTATTTTTCTCTTTTTTTATTGGGATGAAATAAGTATGCAGAGGGAAAGAAAATAATTGCTTGTTAGTTGACAAAAAATAAAATAAAAGTTATATTAAAATTAATTTTAAAATAAATCAAGGAAGTTAGACACACAAAATAGAAGCTCTGTGAAGACCATCCCAGTTCTGAGATGCCATAAATAACAGAATCAAGAACTATACAAAAATGAGGGGAAAGATTTGTATGTCCTAGAAAAGTCACTGAATCATGAACTCTTAAGAGTAAGAATAGACCTCTCAGAAGCTAACTAATCCAACTTCACACATAATCAAGAATTCTCTCTGATACGTAGAACAAGCAGTCATATTCCAGAGAAGAACAACTCCTACAACCACTCATTCTATGGCTGGATATGATTATTAGAAAATCTTTCCTTATATCAAACCCAAACAAACTAAACTGGTCTCTTTGCTACTTCCATCCATTGCCTCCTCCTCTCATCTCGGACCTAGATTAAACAAATCTAATCCCACTTCCATGAGATGGTCCTTCAAATACCTAAAAGTAGTGATTGTGCTGACCCCAAGTTTTCTCTCTCCTCTGGATTACTCTCCCCTATTTCTAGCATCCTACTTTCATGAGGCAGCTAGGTGGCATAGTAGATGGCATTCTGACTTGGGATCATGAAGATCTGAGATATTGACTTAACTATTGATCCTGGGAAAGTCATTTAAACCTTTCTCAACCCTCAGTTTCTTCATCTGTGAAATGGTGTTAATAACAGCACCTACTTCACAAGGTTGTGAGGTTTAAATGCTATAATATTTGGTAAGGGTTAGCCAATATTATTCTGATTCAAAGACCCTCTGCCATCCTGGTTCACTTTTCTTATTGTGGGAACTTTATAAGAATCAGAGCCATCCTAAGATGAGATGCGTCAGGAGGGAGCAAGCTTCCCAAACACTGGTGATGTTTAAATACAAAGACTCATATAAATGCAATACAAAAATTTTTAAAAGGGCAGCTAAGTGGCTAAGTGATTAGAACTCCAGTCCTGAGTTCAAGAGGAACTGGGTTCAAATCTGACATTAGGTACTTCTTTTCTATATGACCCCGGGCAAGTCGTTTAACCCCAATTGCCTAGCCCTTACCACTCTTCTTTCTTAGAATTGACACTAAGACAGAAAGTAACGGTTTAAAAAAAAAAGCTAGCTTTTGCTATTAACTATTACCAAGCCAATAAACACAAGGCTGACTAAGATAAATGCAAAGGAGAGTGCCAGACAAAGCACTATGAGAGTTCAGAAGTCAGAGAGATGAATTTTATTGGGAGGAAGTCAAGGAAGGCTTCATGAAGGAAGTGGTATCTGTGGGATTTGAAGGATAAATGGGATTTCAAGAGGAAAAATGACAATGGTAGTAATGTGGAGTAGAGATACAGAGTTGGTGACGGCATGAGAAAAATCAAGGGGGTCGGAGAGGGCAAGGTAAATGATATATCTGCAAATCCCTCTAAGGATAACGGCTCCCTTTTTGCTCTCCCTTTCTTTCCACATTCTAGGTTAACACTATGGAAACCCTGAATTGTCACCATAATTAATAGCCATCGGAGCCAGAAAGGTCCTTAGAAGCCCTCTATTCCAACTCCCTCAATTGACAAAAGAGGAGAAGAGAAATGGAAAAGGATTTGCCCAGGGTCATATGTCAAATTAGCGGCAGACCCAGCACTAGAACTCCAGGCTTCTGACTTGCTGGGGCATCCTGAGAAAAGAGAAAAGGGGCTCAGGTTCAGCGGGGATGTCTCAGTGGCTCTGGGGACCCAGACCCTTTGAAGGCCCCCTATTTGGGAATGACTAGTAAATCAGGCTCCATAAGGTGTGCACAGTTTCTAGCATTCACCAGCATGGTCTGTCTCTCTCCCATCCTCCAACTCTCCCACGCCTCCTACCAGGCTGCCTGCTGCCGTCACTCTGGCATTTTCCTTTCCTGGTAACATTGTCAGAGGGATTTGTTTTTTGTTGTGCCTTTTTTTTTTTTTTTTAAAGTAGGATACTTGTTTTTACAAGTTTTTACTTTCACAGCTCCTACACCTTCACCCCACCCAGTTTCAGGCTTGCAATTTTTTTCAGGCTGTCTTGAAAAGGGTCTTGGATCTTTTAGTTGAGAAAGAATGTTGGAGTTCAGAAATGGGTGACCCTTAAAATCTGCAGATTAGAGGGCGGGAAGAAGGCAAAGAAGAGAACCACATATAATAAGGAGGAAAAATACCCCAATGGTGATCCCAGAGAGACCTAATTCCTAGTCCTGGTTCTGTTGCTAAATGACTGTGACTTGGGTTGAATCACTTCCCCTTAGTTTTCCCATCTATAAAATGGGAATTGATGATCTCGAAGGTCCCTTTGAGTCTAATATTCCACTAGTTGTAATCCAAGGCTGAAAAGTCTCAGGCCAAAGACTCAGATCCCTTTTGAGAGAGCAGAAGCTATTCTAGGAGTAACTGACAGTGAATCAGATTACATTTCCCTAAGAATTAAGACCCAGGGGACAGCTGGGTGGCTTAGTGGATTGAGAGCCAGGCCTAGAGACGGGAGGTCCTAGGTTCAAATCTGGAGGTCCTAGGTTCAAATCTGGCCTCAGAACTTCCCAGCTATGTGACCCTGGACAAGTCACTTGACCCCCATTGCCTAGCCCTTACAGCTCTTCAGCCTTGGAACCAATACACAGTATTGATTTGAAGATGGAAGGTAAGGGTTTAAAAAAAAAAAAAAGAATAAAGACACAGAAAATAAAAATTTTTTAAATAAAGAAAGAATAAAGACAGGTTTCTAAAGTAAAGAGGAAGGCAAAGGGCTGGGGTTGGAGTGGCAAAGGAGATTTTCAATTCTGCCAATTTCTAAACATTCTAAAATGGCTCAAGATGTTTCTGGGCCCATGGCCCGAGATCTCTTGGTTTATTCAGCCTTCCCTGTGAGGCAGGATTTGATTATACTCTGTCCTGTCTTGTTCCCGTTGTGTCTATCTGTTTGTATGTCCCACGCACTCCCAGTTCCTTCACACCTCCCTCCTGCTGTTGAACCCAAGAGCTGACAACAGCCTAGACCCCAGCCTGGTGCTAATCTGGAGGTGCTCCTCCCCATCCCTTCAGAGACACCCAGCTAGCTAGTGCCAAGTCAATACGTGTTTATTTACTAAGTGCTAATAGTGTGCCAGACACTGACACATAGTCCCTTACCTATCCAAAATGGAGCTGCGAAATGCCTTCAGTTCAAGCAGTCGTTTACATACTCACACACAAGTAAACGCCGCTCTACAGTGGATATGAGACAGGAAAAAATAAAATAAACACACAAACCTAGACCCTACTCTTAGGGAACTCACAGTCTGTTCAAGAGAGATAGGACCCATCCAAATGGAATATTAGAAGGATCGGTCAATAAATTATGTTCCTGGCATTGTGGAACATAAATAAAAATATTAATATTAATATTAATACTTCCTATGGGGAAAGCACTGGAGGGTTCCTAAATGGTTATTACAAAGTTCAAAAGAGTGGTTTCATTTACAGAATAATTAAAATATTAATATTAATAATAGAAGCTACTTATATGCCCAACACTGTGCTAAGAATTTTACAATTATTATCTCATTTGATCCTGACAACCCCAAAGATAGGTGCTATTATTATCCCCATTTTACAGATGAGGAAACTGAGACAGACAGTCTCAGGCTGGATTGGAACTCATGTCTTCCTGACTTTAGGCTTGTGTGACACAAGCTATATTGTATATTATAAATATAGTATACAATAAGATACTTTTTAAAATATTATTTGTATACTTATGTGCATTGATATTCTTACAAATGCACAAAATAGTTAAATATAAAGTAATTTGGGAGGGAATAGATCAAAGTGGTCCAAAGTGTTCTGGAAGACATGCCAGGGAAGGTGGGCTCTGGGTTAGACCTGGAAGGCTGGGAAGCATTCAGAAAATTGGAGAAAGGGGGTAGTCGTAGGGCCAAAGGTCTAGAGTGGCCTCACTCTTAGGGAGAGAGTGAGGAGCGCTGGTCGACTTCTCTAACCTACCAATCCTGCTCCCCCAGTACCTCACAGAGCCTACCAGCAGGTATCTATCTAGCTAATGGAAGGGCCTTTCCAGAGTCCCCGTCTAGCTTCCGCCTACTGAAGGCTGGCACCTGGGGTAGCAGACCTGCATTTCAATGGTCCCCTCCTTCCTCTCCAAGAGGTAGGACTCTTGGACCTCAGGTTGGACTCTGCCTGCCCAGCGGAGCACACATAGACATTTGCTCAACAATGCAACTGGCTCTGGGTGTGCCTCCCTTCTCTTCCCCTCTCCCTGATCACCCCTTGGGCAGATATGGAAATGGTATGAACTTCCTATGGGGAAAGCACTGGAGGGTTCCTAAATGGTTATTACAAAGTTCAAAGGAGTGGTTTCATTTACAGAATAAGTAGGTGGGTTGATAGAAAAACAAACACCCACATAGACACACATCCTGGGATGAATTCCCTCTCCTTCCATGCTTTCCCTAATGGGAGGGCTCTTAACTTTTTTTGTGTATCGTGGGCCCAACACGCACCTAGGGACCCCTCCCGAGAATAATAGTTTAACCTATAAAATAAATATGTGCCTCTATAGTTTAGTATTTCTATATATTTCTCTCCTTTGAAATAATATATAGATATGATTACCACATACAGATAGATATTTTATGTCTATTTATGATTGCCTATGTAGAGACAGATGCCGAATATCTACATAGGATTGCCATGTGCATATATATATATACACATATATATATATATACTATCTACCTGCACACGGCAATCATTGCCACATATGGATAGATTGTATATATCTATGTTTGTCATGTACAGGTAGATACTTTATATATATGATTGCCACATACAGATAGATACTATATACCTATATATAATTGCCACATATAGACAGATATTATATATCTATATATTATTGTCATGGACAGATAGATACTATATACCTATATATAATTGCCACATATAGACAGATATTATATATCTATATATTATTGTCATGGACAGATAGATACTATATACCTATATATAATTGCCACATATAGACAGATATTATATATCTATATATTATTGTCATGGACAGATAGATACTATATACCTATATATAATTGCCACATATAGACAGATATTATATATCTATATATTATTGTCATGGACAGATAGATACTATATACCTATATATAATTGCCACATATAGACAGATATTATATATCTATATATTATTGTCATGGACAGATAGATACTATATACCTATATATAATTGCCACATATAGACAGATATTATATATCTATATATTATTGTCATGGACAGATAGATACTATATATCTATATATAATCGCCACATACAGATAGATATTATATATATATATATATTATTGTCATGGACAAATAGATACTATCTATCTATATGTACTTGCCACATACAGATAGATATTATATATGTTTGCCATGTACAGATAGTATATATATATATATATATATATATGCCAGACAGATAGTATATGTCTATATGTTTGCCACGTACAGATAGATATTATATATCTATATATAATTGCTATGTACAGATAGATAGCATATATATGATTGTTACATACAGATAGATACTATATATCTATGTGTAATTTCCACATACAGATAGATATTATATATATTATATATATTATATACATATTACCATGTACAGATAGATATCATATATCTATATATTTGCCATGTACAGATAGATATTATATATCTATATATAATGATAAGAGAAACCAAATATACTGAAAGAGTTATCAAGATATTTTTGAAAACGTGCTTATTAAGCCTAGGGTAAAGATCCCTGCCCTCATTTCACACTATCCTGATTCTCCTCCATCCTTTTCCTCTGTCCCCGTCCCCATCTTCATCTTCCTTCTCCTACTCTGCACCCATAAATGAGTGTTCTCCAATGTTCTGTCCCGGAGTCTCTGCTCTCTATACCACTGGCTCGCAGCGGGCGTGTGGCAAATTTCTCTCACTGTAGATATTAGGTTACTGTAGGTACGATAAAATGCATAATTATGTTTAAAGTCAAATTCGGCTTGCCCAGCAGACATCGTACAACAAGCGCGGTATTCTCAAAATAAACACAACTTTGCCTTTTGCCCATTATGGATAATCACCTATTAGGCACACACACCAACCTCAAAACCCATCAAACCTGGAACTTACAAAGAGCTCTATGAAATGGCTGCTGTGTCGGTGAGTCTTCCAACTCTCCCACAAGGTTGCCAAATGGACCATGAGCAAAAGAAAATGTAAGAACCAGTCAACAAGCACTTTATTAAGCCATTAGTATATCTGAGGTCATGAGTTTTGCTGCTTGCTCCTTTCTGAGATTTTGTTTCGAATGAATTTCTGCATATTTCTCTCACTATTCCTCTACATTACACTTATTCTTTATGTATATAATTTGGTGAGAAATACAGTCAGCTTCCTCCCCCTTTCTTTTCTGTTTCAAGCCTGTTAGTTTCAACTTGCAAGACTCCAGTGAAATGTGTAGTTTACTACCCCTTGTTAGGTGCACTCTATGCCTGATCAAGGGTTTATCATTCTGGGAGCAACTAGGTGGCTCAGTGGATTAAGAACCAGGTCTAGAGACAGGAGGTCCTGGGTTCAAATCTGACCTAAGACACTTCCTAGCTGTATGACCCTGGCCAAGTCACTTAACCTTCACTGCTTGGGGAAAAAATCCATCATTCTTAGATTCAAGGGTATGATCTAGGAATCAGAATCCTAATAGTAGACAACACATTCTTAACCTTCACTTACCAACTAACTACTCAATGGACACACCTACCTGGGTGTGCCAAAGATGTTTCAAAATCTGACACTTGGGCTCAAATTCTAACTCTGTGAACAGGGACAAGTCATTTTCTCTTTCTGAGTCTAAGTATCTTCACATGTAAAATGGAGATAATAAAACTTACACTATCTACTTCACAGGGTTAATGCAAGGAAGGAACTTTGTAAACCAACCCTAAGGCATCATATAAATGGAAGCTATTATCTTCCCCCTTAAACCTGCTCCTCTTCTCATCTTCCCTATTTGGCTCAATGATACTATTGCCTTCCCTGTCACTGTTTCAAAATTTTGTGACTCTTCTCTATCTCACTCCACCCACATCCAATCATTTATTCATTGAACCTGAGTTCAAATCTACCTTAGACACTTATTAGCTGTGTGACCCTGAGCAAGTCACTTCACATTTGCTTGCCTTCATTTCCTCATCTATAAAATGAGGATATTAATCACCCCTACCTCCAAGAGATGCCATGAGGCTCAAATGAGATAATAATTGTAAAGCATTTAGCACCATGCCTGGCATGTAGTAGGTGCCTTGTAAATGTTTGATTTTTTTAAATTAAATTCTATCAATTCCAAACCCATTATAATTCTGGTTTCTATCCTTTCTTTCCCACTTGCACTGAATTCAAAGTCCTCCGTAATAGGCAGCTAAATAGGACAAGGGAGTCAGAAAGATGCGAATTTGAATCCTCTCTTAGACCTTACTCCTGGGATACTAAAAGACTTAATCTCTCTATGCCTCCATTTCCTCATCTATAAAATGGGAATAATAATAACCTTCTATCTCAAAGAGTTGTGAAGTTGAGAAAATATACATAAAGTCCTTTGTATACCTTAAATGCTATTATTATCATCTTGCATCAACTGACCTTTCCAACTTATCAGTCTTCTGTCCCCTGACTATTTCAGCCTCAGCCCCATCTCTATTCCTTACACATAGTGTGTCCTTCTTCCATCCTCCTGTCTTTCTCCCAGCTTCTAGCTATCCTTCAAGGCCCAGTTTAAGTCACTCCTGGGACCCGTTTCAAGTTCTGTCCCTTGCTAGCTTTGTGACCTTGGCAAACTCACTTCTTTCTAGAAATGGGATGTCAAATGAAATTATTTCTAATTTTTCTATTTCTAAGGTTTTATTCTTGGCTCTAACTTTCCATGTTCTAAGAACCTTTTGGGCCTTGAGAGTTTATATTTTGTCCCAAGATTTCTCTCAGTTCCTGTACTATATGTTCCATGTTCCCTTGAGTCTTTTTGACTTTGATGTCCTACATCTCTCTGGATGAAGGAGATTTGGTTATTTGGGGTCAGAGCTCTGATCACTGAGAATTTGGTATTTGAGCATCACTGCTCGCACACGTACCAGCACCTCCCCCTACACACATATACATACATCCTTTGGGAAGAGTCAGGGGGATGAGCCAGGATAGGGAAATGACCCATAAAAAAAGGCCATTTCCCGAAAACCATGCAAGTTTCTTGGCTTGGCTTACGTTTTCAAGGAGGATCGTGGGTATCATAATTACATGGTTTTTATTACACAGCAACACGGAAATGGAATTAAAATGTCAAATGAGTTGCTGGGAATTAAATATGTAAACAGAACCAAATGGACATTTCCATGGTCTTTGGTCTGCTAATGATGAAATTTCACAAATACCACTAGTCCCCCTAACCCCCAGAGTCTGAAGGGAAAAAACCTTGTTTGACCTAAGAAAAGAGTAACGTTCGTTCTTAAAGAGAAATGTAAGGACCCAAACCAAGAGATATAAAACAGTCGACATGCTGAAGCCACATCTTTCAGTCCTCAAAGGATGTTAACCTTAATATGTCCATGGATGGACTGATGACTTATTCTAGAGTTAAGTCATAGAATCTCAGCCTCGGTGGGGGGGACCCTAGACAGAATCTGGCTCAATGCCCTCATTTTTTTTTTAAACCCTTACCTTTCGTCTTGGAGTCAATACTGTATATTGGTTCCAAGGCAGAAGAGGGGTAAAGGGTAGACAATGGGGGTCAAGTGACTTGCCCAGGGTCACACAGCTGGGAAGTGTCTGAGGCCGGATTTGAACCTAGGACCTCCTGTCTCTAGGCCTGGCTCTCAATCCACTGAGCTACCCAGCTGTCCCCCTCAATGCCCTCATTTTACAGATGTAGATGTGCATGTCCAAAAAGGATAAAGAGCTTGTGCCCAGGTTAGTAACAAAATCAGAACTAGTGCCCAGAATTCTTGGTAGAATTTGTGGAATGATGGAACAATACAAATAGAATGAAATAAAATTGACTTGTGTGAACTTTAAAAAAGAAAAACAACCCTTAGTCCTCTAACTCCCAACCTAATAGCCAATCTGCTTGCTACACTTTGCTGTCTTTCTCATCTTAGGAACAGTCATCTATATGACACCCTGTGTGAGGTGCCAAGAAGTCTCTGTTTACTGCCTTAAAATATCTTTGCACCTACCTACTACCATGCCTGAAGTCCCACCGTTAAAACTAAATTCATTTGGGTAAGATAGGCTTCCCTCAAGACTCTGTGGTTCAAATCTAGATAATTCAATCAACATTTATTATTGATCTTCTATGTGCAAAACCCTGGGCTTACTTACTGCTGGGAATATAAAGATAAATATGGCAGTCTCTGTCTTTAAGGAGTTTGTAATCTAATGGGGAGAAGAGCAAGAGTGTATAAAAATAAGAATGATAAGGGGCAGCTAGGTGGCTCAGTGGATTGAGAGGCAGGGTTAGAGACGGGAAGTCCTAGGTTCAAATGTGACCTCAAACACTTCCTAGCTATGTGACCCTGGGAAAGTCACTTAACCACAATTGCCTAGTCCTTACCACTCTTCTGCCTTGGAACCCATACTTAGCATTGATTCTAAGACAGAAGATAAGGGTTAAAAAAATTATACAAGGGAGAAGAATAATGCAAGAAAAACTGGTGTGAGGATTGATAAAATCTTTTAAAAAGAATAGACATTTTTACCTGGGGATAGGAATTGGGGTGGAAGTTAGGGGAGGGGAGTAGAGGGAAGAATCAGGGAAGTATGGCTTCATACAGGAGGTAAGCATCTTAACTGAGCCTGGAAATGTAGAAGAAACTTATAAGCAGAAAGAGGAAAGATGAAAACAATCATAGCATTCTAGATCTAGAGATGAAAGGAACTTTAGAAGCCATGTAGTCAAAACTATATCTGAAAATATCAATAATAACAATTCTAACAATGATTACATTATCTCATTTGATTCTTATAACAATCTTGTGAGTAGGTGCTATTCTTTTCCATTTTACAGATGAGGAAACCGAGATACAGAAAAGTTAAGAGACTTGTCCACAGTCCACATATGAGGCAAAATTTGAATTTGGGTCTTCTTGACCCCAAGTTCAAGGTTCTACCTACTGAAACACCTAACTGCCTAAGAAGAGTCAGGAATAACCAGGGTATTTACAGTTGGGGTGAGTTGAAGGATGGTGTTGCCACTGCCAAGAGATAGTGAAGTTGGCAGAAAAGTCAGGTTGTTGTAGGGAGTCTAGGAGAGCTCAGTGGAAATACAAGGTGACTCAGAGGGAAAATAAACTCATTCTTGGAACCTCAGTAGAAATGGGTTTACTGGAAGTTTCCCTCCTGGACAGCAGGGACCTCAGGCAAAATAGGGGTAGGCACCAGGAGCAGTGAGAGGAACCTAGAGTCTCTGAAGCCAAACTTTGCCAACTTTCCCTCTTATCAGGGCTTTCAACATGAAAGACTCTTTTATTTTTGCAAAAATCACATCTGACCTCAAAACAGATTTAGTCATTAACTGCCTAAATGAATTATAGAATCTAACAGTGCTCAGACTTTTTGGTCTCAAGACCCCATTATACTCTTAAGAAATTATTGTGGACCCCAAAGAGCTTTTGTTCATGAAGGTAGCATCCATTGATATTTTATCATATTAGAAATTAAAATCTTAGCATAATTATAAAAATAGTATTAACTTTGTGGATCCCCAGACAGGTTCTTTGGCAAGCAGAGCAAAGGTCTCCAGCTTTCACAAGCTCTGCCTAGCTTTTGTTTTCTTCTTCCAGAGTTTATTTGCATGGCAATTAGAGGCATTTGCAGATTGAAAAGAATCTCCTTATGCCAGCTCAACTGAACTCCTTTGCAGTTTTGCCAAATGAGGTCCTAAGAATTATTTTATAAGGTCCTAGGCTTAGTGACACAGAGTTGTAATAGGATTTAAAAGAACTTTCAGAGCATAATTCAGATAAAACTTTGAACTGAAAGGATAGGAATAGCAGGAGAATAAAATTCAGTTCAAAAGGCAAAATTTTAAATATGTGAACTCCTTTGACTAGTTACCTGACTATGGTTGATAGGTCAGCAGCATGAAAGCTAGAGTTGGCCCATGGGGCTATAAGCTAAAGAGCTGACAGACCTCTTCCCCTATGGGGAAGAAGCTGCATTGCAGCTAGAAACCAGCAGGTGTCAGAAGAGAGCAATGGAGCTATACAATGACATCATCAGAAAAGACTGGTAGTTCTATAGCTCCAGAGATGTCAATGCCCTAAGAACATTTATACGTAGGCACTCTCTGTTATGATATGTTTATCTAAGATTCCTTAGCTCTCACAGTTTCATTCTATATTTTGAGAGCTCTTCTACTCGTTAACAGTCTAAGCTCTTTTAAAAATTATTGCTAGTTTATCATTGCCTGTCTTCAGTGGGTGAAGGAAGATAGATGTAGAGAGAGGGAGAGAATTTAGAACTCAAATTTTAAAAAGAAAAGAATGTTCAAAATGAACAAATAAATAATAAATTTAAAAAATTTTTATATTTTTAAAAATAAAAAGATATTTAGAAACATTTCTAAATGTTTTGTCAGAGTCTTTTTAAATTGTTTTCAATTAAATAAATTTAAAATATATATGTATATAAAATAAGTTGTTTTCTGGGGGCAGCTGGGTAGCTCAGTGGAGTGAGAGTCAGGCCTAGAGACAGGAGGTCCTAGGTTCAAACCCGGCCTCAGCCACTTCCCAGCTGTGTGACCCTGGGCAAGTCACTTGACCCCCATTTCCCACCCTTACCAATCTTCCACCTATGAGACAATACACCGAAGTACAAGGGTTTAAAAAAAAATGTAATCAGTGCCATCTTTAAAAAAAAAAAAAAATAAGGTGTTTTCACTTCAAAATATTTTAACCAAAGCACAGGGGCAGCTAGGTGGTTTAGAGCTTAGAGAGCCAGACCTTAAAACAGGAGGGCCTAGTTTCAAATCTGGTCTCAGACATTTCCTAGCCATGTGATTGTGGGCAAACCACTTAACTCAAATTGCTTAGCCCTTATCCACTCTTCTGCCTTGGTACTTAATATTAATTCTAAGACAGAAAATAAGGGCTTAAAAAAACATAAGTCTTGCTGCTCCCTCCCCTCACCCCAAAGAACAAAGAATAGAAATAGAAGAAAAAAAGCCAACAAGTGGTTTTTCTGGTTCTCCTCATTCTGCTTTACATCTGTTCATATAGTTCTCCAGGCTTCTCTGTATTCTTCATATTAATCTTTTTTATGATACTGTAATATTCCATTACATTCCTGGACCGTAATTTATTTAGCCATTTCCCAACAGTTGGGTGTATCTTTTGTCGATTGTTCTTTGCTCCTAAAAAAAAAAACCAAAAAACAGAAAAAACATTGTTGTGATTGTCTTAGTACACACGGGATCTTTCTCTTTGTCTCTCTGTCTAATCATCTATTTTAAGATCCCTCATAGCCCTGAGAGTCCATGCTCTGAAGGTCTCGCTCCAGCCCTGCTGGTCTGTAATCCTCAGAGCAACCGCCTGACTGGCTTTGTATGAACTGATTGGAATGATGTCCTGTTCTTAGGAGTCCTGAGAGACCAGAGTGAGAGAAGCAGAAAGTCTTCATCTCCCCTTGGGCCACAGAAGGCAGGCAGACCCTGCCTGTGCCCTTGGCCAGTGCATTTCTGGCTCTCGGGTCTTCCTCCAGCAGCTGGGCCACCAGATCGGCCTAGGAGCCAGGGTGAGCTCATTCCCACTCCCAGCAGTGTCTCTTCCGGCTGGAAGGCGGACAAGGCCATTGTAGGATTTGGAAAAAAAAGAGACAGACAGACAGGCAGGCAGGCAAACAGACAGAAAGGAAGCCTTTGTGTCCTCCAGCCTAGGCCAGAGCCTCCTCCTTCTCTTGCAGCTGCACCAGGAGCTGGATAAGCAATTAAAATTGCCCCTGACACCCCTTTCTCCAAACTCTCCCAGAGGCTGAGAGCAGTTAAGGCTCCTACCCTCCACCCCCACCCTGCAAAGCCAGGAAATCTACCCAGGCCTGAAATCTTTTTCCTAAGAAGACACACCTACTCCGAACTACACCCTTTAGTCCCCCACCTGGCCCTGTACCAGGTCTATTCTTTCATTGGCCTCCCTGCATCTCTGTGCACTAGGGAGGGGAGCAGATGTCTTTGTCCCCACTTTACAGATAAAGAAGGAAATCTAGGCCCAGAGACCACAGAATGAGTCAGAAACGGACTCATTTTTCAATGCTGAAGGCCAGGAAATAGGTGGAACCCAACCCCTGGGTCAAACTCCCACCTCTGATGCTTAGTTAGCTATGAAGCCTTGGGTGCAAGTCACTTAACCATCTGGGCCTCAGTTCTTTCCGTTCTAAAATGAGGGGGATGGAATAAAAAGCCTCTAAAGCTATAATCCTATGTAATAGGGATGGAAGGGGACAATTCCTGGTCTAATATCCCAGTTCTCTCCAACAAGAGGCTTGGGACCCATTTTCCAGGTCTATGAGATTCTTGGGGGCCAGAAATGACCCTTAGCCTTCAATGAACAAAGTCAGGGTGCAATACATTACGGGCAAACTCAGCAGCTCCTAGTTCTTCCCTGAACCCGGTGTAAGAAGGAAAATTTAGGTATTTATAGATATATATTAAAAATATGTGGCCGCCAGGAATCAACAATTTAGGTTGATTCCGTAATTAAATCAGACCCAAGTCAGCATCAGGGAAGAACTAGGAGCTGCCTCTCCTGACTCTGACACTCTCCATGAGTTACTTCCCATGTCCCTTCTCACCTCCACCTCTCAGAGGTCATAATTAAACCAAGCCAGAGGCAAGTTTTGGCTTCACCTCCAGGGACAGGATGACTGGAGTCCCGGGACAGCTCTGCAGGAATCCCAGGACCACCGTCCACATCCTCTACGAGGCCCAAGGAGTGTTGTCCTCGGTATAGCATATGAGCTTTTTAATGCAATCTGAAATGCATCAAAGGGTGTTATTCAGTCTTGGGTTGTGCCTGACTCTCCACGGACCCCATGGACCATACCCGACCCTTCCAATCTAAGGGGCTCACCTTCTGATTTCATTATTTTCTGACATTTTAATACTGTTCATGGCATTTTCTTGGCAAAGATACTGGGGTGGATTGCTATTTCCTTCATCAGAACTGTCCACCGTGACCTGTCTCTCCTTGGGTAAGCTTGCAAACTGCTCATAATTTTACTGAGCTCTACCAGATCCTCAGCCATGACAAGGCAGTGAACCATTAAAGGATAATCTTCCGCATTATTTTAGTCCCTCCGATTAAGCAGTCCAACTTAATTCAACATATATTCGGCACTTCCTATGTGCAAAGTGTGGCCTAGATCATTCTGGCCTCCAAGGACCTTCCATCTTCTGCCTTAGCACAATTTCGGGAGAGAAATAAACACTAATAGTTGGGGCAGGGAGGTAAGAGGTGAGGGTGAGAGGTTTCCCGAAGGAGGTAGCCTGAGCTGAGTCTGGAAGGCAGGAAGGCACTCTAAGAGGTGGCCGATAAGGAGGGAGTGCATTCCAGGCACAGGAGAGTGCCTGAGTAAACACGTGGAGAGAGAGATGGAATGCCAAGTTCAGGCCACGGCTTGTAGTCTGGTTTGCTTAGAACAGAGGTACAGGAAAGGGTAATGTGAAATGTCTATAAAGGTAAGTGGGACCCAGAAGCCAGAGGGATATACATTCAAGGCCAAGGAGTACACATTTTCCCCTAGAAAGTGATAGGAAACCACTTATGATTTTTTTATTTGAGAGGATTCTCAGAGCTGCTCCACTTTTCCAGCTGCTGCTCCACCATCTTGGCTCTGCCCCACAACTTCTGATTTTTTGAGCAGGGGAACAGCAAGGTCAGATCTTTACTTTGAGGAATATAGATGACATGGCAGAGAGTAGATTGGAGGAGAGACTTAGAAACTGGGAGCAGGGAGACCATCTAGAAAGCTAGTATAATAGTCCATCTAGAAGGAGAGGGACCCAAAGGATGGCAGCAGTGGAAAATAGAAAAGAACTGAAAATGCAAGAGATGAGGAGAGAGAATTCACAGCACCAAACAACTGATTGAAGCATGGCAGGGATTGGAGATGAGAAAGAGAGAAACATGGAGGCTGTCAACTTGGATGACCAAAAAGAGTGGTGCCCTCAAAAGAAAGCAGGAAGTCTGGAGAAGGAATGGAGATTTATAACAAATAATTGGTGATGTGGGACTACACTTTAGGAGACTACTGAACCAAATATACAGAATAGGGAGTGATCTCTGTAAAGGTGATACATAAGCCCATTAAGAAGCTCATGAGATGGTGATGGAATACTATTGTGCTCAAAGGAATAATAAACTGGAGGAATTCCATGTGAACTGGAAAGACCTCCAGGAAGTGATGCAGAGTGGAAGGAGCAGAACCAGAAGAACATTGTACACAGAGACGGGAACACTGTGGTAAAACTGAATGTAATGGGCTTCTATACTAGCAGCGATGCAATTACCCAAGACAATTCTGAGGGATTTATGGAAAAGAACGCTACCCACATTCAGAGGAAGAACTACAGGAGAGGAAACACAGAAGAAAAACAACTGCTTGAACACATGGGTTGAGGCGGATATGATTGGGGATGCCGACTCGAAACTACCACACCAATGCAACCATCAATAATATGGAAGTGGGTCTTGATCAATGACACACGTTAAAACCAGTGGAAATGTGCATTGGCTATGGAGGGGGAAGTCATTTGGGGGAGCTGAAGGGGAAAGTAAGAACATGAATCATGTAACCATGGAAAATTTTTCTTAAAAAATAAAATAAAATGGAAGGCAACCTCAAAAAAGAAGAAGAAGAAGAAGAAGAAGAAGAAGAAGAAGAAGAAGAAGAAGAAGAAGAAGAAGAAGAAGAAGAAGAAGAAGCTCATGAGATCATCAAAAGAGTATTAGGAAAATAGTGGAGAGAATACAGGAGAGAACTTGGATCCATGCTTAGTGTACAGGAGGCTTTGCTAATTCAGCAAAGGTGAACCAAGAGAAAGCACTTTCATAGAAGCCAAGAGAGAATATTAGGAACAGGGATGGCCAAACTACTAGCATTTCTTAAGCACTTATGTAGATGCTGGGAATATAAAGACAAAGGGAAATAGTCCCTGTCCTCAAGGAGCTTTTATTATATTAGGGGAGAGAACATGCATATGTAACAAACCCTCTGAGCTATTCCTCAAACTTGTGTTAATACTCCTGGGTTGGGTTCTCATAGATACCTCATTGGTTCCAGAGGCATCTTGTAGTTACTCTTTCCCAACAATATGTCCCCAAATTCCCCCTGGTGTGCCTTCCTGAAACAGTTGGGCAGTAGACACAATTACTCTTAGAAGAAGCATTTCTAAGATAACAGAGTAAAAACAATAGCTTTGTTTTTTGCATTTCAACCCAGAAACCTGGGGTGCATTCTACAAATACAGACATCTAGAGAAGAGTGAGCATAAATCTAGAGGACAGCGTTAATGAGGAATACTTGTAGAGAACACATACACCAAGTCAACTCACAACCAGAATTTCGAGACCTAGAGGTCCTTTTTCCCATCATGTAATCCTCTCTATGGTCCATCTTTTGATTGCCAGGGCTAGCTTTCTCATCTCAGCTACTTCTCAAGGAAGGAAAGGGAGGGGAATATGTATTTATATGGTACCTGCTATGTGCCTGGCACTGTGCTGAGTGCTTTTATAAATACTATCCCACTTGACCTTGACAATAACCCTGGAAGATAGGAGCTATCGTTATCCTCATTTTTCAGTTGAGGAAACTGTGGCAAACAGAGATTACTTAAGTGACTTGTTTGGAGGCAGACAGCTAGGAAGTATCTGAGGCCAGATTTGAACTCAGGTCTTCCTGACTGCAGGTCTTGTTCCCTACCCACTTTGTCACTAGCTGCTCCACTAGACATAGAATCTCCTACTTGTTGAGTAGCTCTCCTTTAAAGCCAGATGACTGATAAAGGAAGAAAAAAGAAATCCCCTCTTACTCCCTACCTCCTCCATTGGGGAGTGACATTTTTTAACTGTGGGATGGTTTACTTTTTTAAAATATAGTCCCAAGTAGTCAGAGAGGTGACTCAGTGGATAAATTCAGGCTTTGAGATGGGAGCTCCCAGGTTCAAATCCAGCCTTGGATACTTGATGACCCTGGGCAAGTCACTTAACTCTCATTGTCTAGCCCCAACCCCTCTTCTGCCTTGGAACCAATACACAATACCGATTCTAAGATGGAAGGTGAAAATTTTAACATATTTATATAGTCTGATTTTTTCAACCAATGACATGTTGTTAGTTGTCTTCATCCAATAGTCTTGGCCCTATTTTCTTCCCCACTGCATTAAGTAACTTCTTCACACCTTATTGTGGGGTCAGAGGAAAAATACTTAACATTTCCTTTCCAGACACATATAACTATATATTAAACACATGCAGAGAAAAGACCAAGAAATATTGGAGAACAAAGTGAGGGAATGGGAAAAGAAGGGACCAGAAAAGGCCTTGGGGGAAAGGAAGAGCTTGAGCTAAGTTTTGAAGGAAAATAGGGAATCCAAGAGTCAAATTTGGTATAAGTCAGAAAAAGAACTAAGCAAAGACCACTGAGGTTAGCTTATAGTGAGGGGTGAGGAAAAGAAACGATGAGTAGAGGACACTTTATGGGATTTGGGTTATGAAAGAGGGAAAACATATAAGATGATAGTTTGGGAAAAAGACAAGGAGAAATGAAGGATTTTTAAGGATGGGGGGAACCTAGAATTTTTATAGCTATTGAAGAAGACAGTAAATATGAGAAAGGGAAGAGATGGCTTAAGAGGCAAGCTCCCAGTGGAGACAGAAGGGGTGGGATGAAGGCTACCAGCAGGAAGGTTGGCCTGGCAAAGAGAAAAAGCCATGTCATCCTCAGAGAATACAGTAAAAGAAGAAAGGATGGTGTACAATGTGAAAGAGATTTAAGGTATACAGTAGAGTATTCAAGAGAGATTGTAGATGATAACCTAATTTTCTCAGTAAAATAAGAAGCAAAGTCTTCTCCCTAGAAGGGGAGATTGGAATAGCCACTTTGCAGCAGTAAGGACCTAGCTAAGATTAGTGAACTTATTTTTGCAGTGAGTCTACTCCCACATTAGGAAATGTGGCTTTCTTTAGCAGCACTAGAGCAGGGGAAAAGGAAGATGGTAGGTCTATCCCATAGATGGGGTTGGGTAAGGAGGGAGGGAGGGAAGGAAGAAGGGAAGAAGGAAGGAAGGAAGGAAGGAAGGAAGGAAGGAAGGAAGGAAGGAAGGAAGGAAGGAAGGAAGGAAGGAAGGAA
>NC_058135.1:223699459-223706924 GCF_016433145.1 Gracilinanus agilis | reverse complement strand
GAAGAAGGAAAGGAGAAAGAAAGGAGGGAGGGAGGGAGGAAGGAGGGAGAAGGGAGGGAGAAGGAGGAGGAAGGAGGGAAGGAAAGAAGGGAGGAAGAAGAAAGAAAAGAAGAAAGGAGGGAGGGAGAAAGGGAAGGGAAGGGAGGAAATATGTACTAAATGCAAAATAGGTGCCAGACACTGTACTAAGAACTTGACAAATATCTCATTTGATCCTCACAACAACCCTGAGAAATGAATGTTATTATCATCCCCAATTTGTAGTTGAAGGAATTAAAGCAAACAGAGGTTAAGTGATTTGCCCAAGGTCACACAGCTAGTAAGTATCTGAGTATGGATTTGAAATTGTCTTCCTGACTTCAGTCCCAGCAATTTATCCTTCTAATCAGAAGTGGCAGTGATCAGTGGGGAGAGGGGGAAGAGAGGGGAAGGAAGACAAAGTACTGGAGAGGGCCAGCTCAGACACGGTCTCCCAGAGAGACACAGATTTCCATAATTTCCATAAGCACCAGAAAAGAGAAGGTGAGATAAGAGTTCTAGGAGGAAGGAGTCTATTCACAAAAGAGCAAGATTCTTGAGAATACAGTAGAGTAGGAGGGGGCCAGGGAGAGACAGAAAGAATGGAGCAGTAAGGCGCAGAAGGCTGGAGATGAGAACAGTGGGAGAGATAACTGAGAGAAAACATTCTTTTCTCAGCAGATGTCAACCCTGAATCACAGGGCTAAGAGAAGCAGGAGGGGACTTTGTCTGCCATAGCATGGGGGAAGAGTCAGCCTGTCTACCCTGCAGGGTCCTGATCACATCATCAGTGTAAGGATGGTGGTGCCAACTTCCATATCTGGATGCTTCAAAGGCACTGAAGCAGGTGGAAGCAAGTCAGGGATTTCTGCCTGAGTAGCCTGGTAAAGAGCTGGTGTTCTGGGTCCCTACTGTGGAACGAGCTCACATTCAGAGGCATGTTATAGTATCACTCCATGCTGATGAGGGCTAAGCTCATCTGGAAGACCCCAGGCACATGGAACAAGCACTCAGCTCTCAGTCCTCGGAGCCCCCAGAAGCTCACACCTTCTATTGTCCCTGGCCCACCAACACTCAGAATTGCTGTTGAATGAGAGTCCAGTTTCACGGGGTCCCTCTCAAAGACACGAGCTCCCTGGGTTCAGCTCAGGATAACAAGATCAGAGATCCCAGGGAGCTGGAAGGAACCTTAGAAGCAGACCCTTTCATTTTCATGAGAAAATTGAGGCACAAGGAAGTTAAGGCAGCTAAGTAGTGCAATGGAGAGTCAGAAAGCCCTGAGTCTAAATCCAGCCTCAGACACTCACTCAATAGCTGTGTGATCCTGGGCAAATCACTTAACCTCAGTCTGCTTCAGTTTATTTAGCATTGAAATGAGGATAATATCACTGCACCTACCTCCCAGGTTCACTGTGACCTAAGACTTAACATCTTAAAAACATATATATGTGACAATTATTATTATCTTTTATTTAAATTAAATTTTATGAATTTTTTTTACCTTTTCGGCTAAATCTTTCAGGATCTTAGACATTTTATTTTTAAATATTTTTCCAAGTTTACATGATTCATTTTCTTTCCCTCCCCTTCCAGAGCCAACATGCAATTCCACTGGGTTGTACAAATATTATTACTTGATGCCTATTTCCATATTATTAATTTTTGCTATAGAGCGATTTTTAAAGCCTAAACCCCAAATCACAAACCTATATATACATGTGGTAAGTGATTTTGCATTTCTACTCTTCTTTCTCTCGATGTGATTAGCATTCTTTTACATAAGTCCTTCAGGAGTGCCTGACAATCATTATTAATAAGCCCAAGAACACAAAGAAATCAAGCACCAGAGATAGGACTTGAACTAAGGTCCTCTGACTTCAGAATCAGTGTTTTCCCCACTGCACTATTTGTTGTCTTCTTTTATAGTGGTGATATCCTAGCAGATGGTGATTGGGCTTCTGGGGGATGGGCTGAATTCACCCTTAATATTTCTTAGTCTGTCTGATGCCCCAAGGCTCAGAATGTCTGAGGGATATCAGTTCCCTTCATTGAAGGCCTTCCAGTGCTTAGGGGGTCTCTGGGAGTTGGGTTCTGGAAAGGATCAGTTCCCATCTGAACAGACTCCTTATGAAGTCTCCCTGAAGTGTATCAATGCATGAGGATGGACAGACAGTCAGATAGATAGATTGACAGACAGAGAAAGAGACAGACAGATAGATAGATAGATAGATAGATAGATAGATAGATAGATAGATAGATAGATAGATAGATAGACAGATAGATAGACAGACATTCATATAGATGGAGGGAGGGATAGATAGATGATAGATAGATAGATAGATAGATAGATAGATAGATAGATAGATAGATAGATAGATAGATAGATAGATAGATGATATAGATAAACAGATAAACATACGGATGGACAGACAAACAGACAGACAATGAGAAGACAGAGAAGATAGGTATGTATAAATATAGTTGTATCACAACTTGAATATGAGTATATATATATACATATTTCTGTTGATGCACTAATATAACTATACATATATGTGTATATCTATAGCTTTTCTGATCTATAATAAGTACATTAGAATTTTTAAGATAAATCAACTCTCTCAATATCAGAAATCTAAATAAGAATTCATGGACAGATATTTACTTTGATAAAGAAATATATAAGCTCAAATGATAAAATAAATCGTTAACAAGTTAACTGACAGAAACAGGCTATCGAGGCTCTGTTCCCCTGAATACTATCTAACTTGGCCAAGAATCCCCCGTGTCTTCACCACCAAATACGGTTTCCAGTAAAGGATCCTAAATCACCTATTGATTGGCCTGATATTAACAACAGAAAGGTCTGTTGATTTCCTGGGACACATATCTGGGGTATGGCTTGAGAACCTTCCCAAATTTGACAAACCTGATGACAACTACTCACTTTTGGTGCTTCCTATATGGACAAATGATATTTCCAGAAGGAAACTAGAAAAAACAAATGACTAGAGGTTATGTAGTCCTGGGTAAGAAACCAAGATTGTTAAGGACGCAGGTGGTACTTTCATCATTGCTACTCACTGAAAAAAGTAAGAAAGGGAAGCAAAAGGCAGATGTGGGGATGTGTAGGAGCTGCTGGCAAAGAACACAGTGGCTGGGAAGAGGATTTGGACTCCTGGACCACAGCTTAAAATATAGGAATGATGATCTCTTGGCCAGGGATGGCATGCACCTAACCAGGGCTGGTCAAAACATATTCTCTGGAAGTCTTGTGAATCTAATCAAAAAGTGTTTAAACTCTAAAGAATAGAGGAAGAAGAAAACTGCTTACATGTGCCTGCCAAGTTAGATACCGTAGAGACCAGAAAGTACAAAATAAGAAAGAGAAAAGCAGTAGAGAGACCTAAAAATGCACCAGAGACAAAATCCAAGGAGAGAGCCAGTGACAAATGGCCCCTAATGTTTATAAACAATAAAATGAAAAATATGAGAAACAGAGATAAACCAAAAGTTCTAACATAAGAAGTTAAATTAATAAATCATCTGTAGAGCTAGAAAGGATGTTGTGGAGTGGGGGCTGCCTGGTCCAACCCCCTCATTTTACAGATAAGGAAACTGAGTCCCAAGTTAAGTGATTTGCCCAGGGTCATATAGATTAAATAATAATATTTATTAAATATCTGTGTTGAGACTTGGGCCCAGATCTTCTGATTGTATCACTTGTGACTAATCAAGGTTCTTTCCTTCTTCCTCTCACTGAAACATAATGAGAAAAGACTAATGAGTGGATTCCTAGCTGTGTGACCTTGGGCAAGTTACTTGACCCCAACTGCCTAGGTTTTACCACTCTTCTGCCTTGGAACTGATACTTAGTATTGATTCTAAGATGGAAAGTAAGAGTTTAAAAAAAAGACTCGTGAGTGGAAAATGATGGACTTTGGAAGATGAACTTTATTAAAAAGAAATAGAATAGACAAAAAAGGAGACAATGGAGAAGGGCTGAAAAGATGTACTTCCTTCTCTTCATTGTAGTGGGTGTGGAATATTGTATAAACTGTTGAACATGTATGTATTAGTTAGTTTTGCTGATTTTTTTTTACAAATAGCCTCTAATGTTTATAAACAAAAACACAAAAAGTATGAGAAACAAAGATAAACCAGAAGTCCTAACATAAAAAGCTAAATTAATAAATCTTAGGAGCCATCTGTAGAGCTGGAAAGGATGTGGAGGGGCTGCTTGGTCCAAACTCATTTTAGTAATGAGGAAACAGATTCAAGTTAAATGATTTTTATAAATAAATTGCTATTTGATCTTTCTCTTTTTTTAAGTCTTTGTTACAAGGGATGGCTCACGGGGAAGAGAAGAAAGGGATGGAAATGTCCAGACATGCAAAAATGACACAATCAAATAAAATATAGCTGCTCTCAGTAAATTTAAGACATTAGATCTAGAAGAACTAAATTCCAAGGTTCTGGAAGAACTCATGGAGGGAGTTACTGAGGCACTGTCAGAGATCTTTGAAAATTCAGAAGGGCAGCTAGGTAGGACCAATAGATAGAGACCCCAAGCTTGGATAGTGGAGGTCCTGGGTTCAAATTTGACCTCAGACACTCCCTAGCTGTGTCATCCCTGGGCAAATCATTTAATCCCATTTGCCTAACCTTTGCCCTTTTGTCTTAGAATTGTTCCTAAAACAGAAAGGGTTTTTAAAAAAAAATTCATAGAAGAAGGAACAAAGTTCGAAGATGAGGTAAATGTACTGATTTTTTTTTAAAACCCTCACCTTCCGTCTTGGAGTCAATACTGTGTATTGGCTCCAAGGCAGAAGAGTGGTAAGCGTAGGCAATGGGGGTCAAGTGACTTGCCCAGGGTCACACAGCTGGGAAGTGTCTGAGGCCAGATTTGAACCTAGGGTCTCCCATCTCTAGGCCTGGCTCTCAATCCACTGAGGTACTCAGCTGCCCCCAATAAATGTACTGATTTTAAAAAATAAAAAGGAAGGTGGTAGAATCTGTTCATTAGAGACCATTTTTCTTGACTTCAATTCCTGAACATTTTCTTAGATGCATTATCAGAAGGATGGTTTGTTAACACTCAGAAAAGGAAACAGTGATTACTAAGAGCCAGTATGGCTTCATCAATAACAAATTAACTCAGATATAACATAACTAGATTTCACTGAAGTATTTGACAAGCTCTCCCGTGATCCTCGTGGACAGAATGGAGGTGTGTGGGTTGGATTAGATTAATAACTAGATAAGGTGGGTTTTGAACCGATTAGATGAACGATCCCACTGTCCAGTGTCCAGTAAGGACATGAGCATGAACCCACAAGGTCCATTCTATCTGACCAGCCCCAGTCACACTTCACATTTCCACCTCAACCATCTTCTCAAATTTTCTGCCAGTTCGCGCACTGCCAATAAGGAAGTATAGATATTCCCTCCTCCTCTTGCTCAGAAATTAAATCATTTAGTGCCATTGCCACTAGAAAGAATCTCTCCATTAATAGCCCATGGCATTACCTGTGGCTTCCCAGACCAAAATGCACCTGCTTGGCTGTCTCTCCCCTAGGCTCTTCAGCTTGAGTCCATGGGTCAATTAGCTAACTAGGGTCACTTAATTTTGATAATGGTATTTCAGTATAATTTATATATATATATAATATATGTGTAATTTGTAATCTTATACATTATACACTTAAAAATATGATTCTGAGAAAGGGTCCGCAGACCATCAGATTGCCAGAAGGGACCATTACACACACACACACACACACACACACACACACACAAAGGCTAAGAATCCTCTCCCTATTAGAGGGCAAGTTCCCTTAAGGCAGAGACTATCTCACTTCTGTATTTGTGTCCTCAACATTTAACTGATTTTTTAAATGCCTCATGGGGCAGCTAAGTGGCTCAGGGGATTGAGATGGAAGGTCCTGGTTTCAAATCTGACAGTAGACACTTCCTAGCTGTGTGACCCTGGGCAAGTCACTTAATTCCCATTACTTAGCCCTTACCACTCTTCTGCCTTAGAACCAATACATAGTATTGATATTGGTAAGGGCCTGTTGTTGTTTTTTTTTTTAATGCCTCATTCGTTCATTTATGTATACATTTATAGATTTCAACTTGGAAGGAACTTCTAATTTTATAGGTAATCAAAGGCAGAGCCAGAACCAGAACCCAGATCAGCTGTGATTCCAAGATAAGAGATCTTTCCGCTGGCCAAGCTGCCTGTGTTGAGTATTATGTATTTTGTTCAAATCTTCCCAAAGTCCCCTAGAAGGCTTTTGGATGTGGTGTTCCACCAAGTAGGAACGTAGGACTCACTCCGAAACCAAGGCGTCGCTCCTATCTTGGGCATCCCTCTTTGGGGGATGGCTCCCCAGGTACTACGGAGCTTGGGAACTTTGCTCCAGGTCCAGACGTCTCCCCAAGGCTACACGAGGAGTCTTCAAGGTGACCAGGATGAGGGGCAGGGCCCCCAAGAGCAAGGGGGGCTGGAAGGAAGAGCAACGCCAGGAGAAAGGGGGAGAGGGCTGGGGAGGCCGGAGACCAGGCAACCCCCGAGAAATCCTCCTTTGTCTGCTCGGTGTCCTGCTGCCGCTGCCCCTCCAGCTGAGGGGGCTGAGCTCAATGAATGAAGGAGGGAATGAGTGACTGGAGACAGGCAGCTCAGGAGCCCACCGAGGCTCCCGAGATGACAGGCGGCTGTCAGCCTTCCCACGGACTGCCTGCCATTCCCAGAGGAATTGCAGGCATCAATCAAAGCCTCTACTTTCTGCCTCTTTACCGTGACATTTAAGTCACAGAACACACATGGTCTTCTCTTACCCGGTCTCTCCATCTCTCTGTCTCTCTCTCTTTATCAGTCAATCAAAGCGCTCAGAATAGCTCCAGCCCTGATGAACTTGGGATAAGAATAGAGAAGTTTGCACATTGTGCCTCATTTCCCCCCACGCTGTGAATCTTCTTGTGAAAAGAGAGGTGGGGAGGGGGGCGAGGGGGGGGCCACAAAGGTGGAGCCTTTCTTTAGGCCTCTCCAAGTTCAGGCTCTGAAAGGCCGCGCCACCCCCTGCAGACACTCTCACCATCCCTGGGGGAGCAGGGCCTCAGACACTCACATTCCTGTCCCCATGCTGTCCTGGCTTCCCCTGGTCCCTCCTCCTCTTCCCCCCACCCCCAGGTCTCCTAGTCCTGAGTATCATCTTCTGTGCTCATCCTTATCTCCTCTTCTTCATCCTCCTATCTCTTCTTCCTCTCTTTTCCTTTCTCCTTCTCTTCCTCTTTCCTTCTTTGTCTCTCTATGTTTTTCTTCCTCCTTTCTCTCTCTTCTCTTATCCTGATTCTTTCTTCTATCTCCTTCCTTCCTTCTCTCCTTCCTTCCTTCCCTCCCTTTTTCCTTCCTTATTTCCCTTCTTCCTTCCCTCCTTCTTTC
>NC_058135.1:223637102-223696554 GCF_016433145.1 Gracilinanus agilis | reverse complement strand
CCTTCCCTCTTTCCTCCTCTCCTTCCTTCCTTCCTTATTCCCCTCCTTCCTTCTCTCCTTCCTCCCCTCCTTCCTTCTTTCCTTCTTTCTTTCCTTACTTATTTCCCTCCTTCCTTCTCTCCTTTCTCTCCTTCCTTCTCTCCTTCCTTTCTTCCTTCTTTCCTTCCTTTCTTTCCTCCCTCCCTCTCTTCTTTCCTTCCTTCCTCCCCTTCTTCCTTTCCTTCCTTCTTTCCTTTGGACTTTCCCTTCTTCCTTCCTTCCTTCCTTTCTTCCTTCCTTCCTTCCTTCCTTCCTCCTCTTCTTCCTTTCCTTCCTTCCTTCCTTTCTTCTTTTCTTTCTTCTTTCCTTCCTTCCTTCTCTCCTTCCTCTTCTCTTCTCTTTCCCTCTTGTTCCTACTCAGACACATTTCTCTAACCCTGAGCATTCTGGTTTGAATCAGGGCCCTGATTCTTGTCCTTTAAACAAATCTATAAGACAGACAAAAAGAACTTGGCATCCTTCTCCCCAACTCCCACTCCTGTCCCAAAGCCAGGGTTGAACAAAATTCCTTTCTCTCTTCTGCCTCTATCCCCTTTGCGATATTGAGTCAGGGGCAAAGGTATATATCTCTGCCTACTTGGAAGAGAAATAAACCCCATCTTGGCCATCCACTCCTGGGACAAGTTAGCTGAGGCTTAGAGGATTCAGGACAGAAACTCAGAGAAGATGGAAGAAATCGCCTGCCAAAGAATACTTGGTTCATGCTGCACCCTTCAGAAGGGTTCCACAAAAAGAGGGTGACCCAAAGAACCTTCAAAAGCAACACAAATAGAGAGAGCTGTTGGGCAATCCCTTCAGGGACTGAAATGGGAATTTATCCCTTATCCCTCCGGCCCAAGCAGGGATTTCTCACAGCCGTGGGAGCCAGGACTGGAACATAAGGAAACTGGGAGCAATCCTATCAGACGCTAGTGGTGATGAGAAAGACAGCTTGAGTCTCTAGTGCAAAATGATTCTCTTGTCACAGCCTTTGTGCCTCTTATATCTGCAGAAAGCACCGCAGAATGTAAAACTGGTCCCTGCCAGCAATTATCCTGTGCCCAGGACAGGGCTCAGCCTCCATACAGGCAACACCAGAGGACGAGGAAATGAAGAACCACAACAGTATCAATAGACATTTCAGGAAATATTTTTGATAATTTGCTAGAAAATAATTTGAAGGTTGGTGACAAAAGCAGGATCTCTTTGATATCCCTGACAAGTGGCAGCTGCTTAAGTACATCTAAGGATGGAGAGCTCAGTATCCCCCTAGGGAAAGTGCTCCACTTTGGGACAGTTCTAATAGTAAGTTGTAATGTATGCCAGAAAAAGCTAAGGGGAGATGACTGTCTGACCCAAAGCCTTGAGTAGTTCCAGGACCTGGGGAGGTAGTGACATCCTCACACTGGCCCCTTGCAATCGCCAGTCATTCATAGACTAGGCATCTGCTGCTGAGGCAGCTCTGATTGAGAAATGTTATCAGCTCATTCAAGTCCAAACTCCTCAGCCTGGCATTCAGGGCCCTCTGCATTTCAGGACCCCCAAACTACCTCTCTGTCTCCTGCTCTCTCCTACCTGTTCCCTTGAGGCCGATACAGCCAGTATCCCCTCTACATGCCTCCCACATTTCTCCCTCCCAACATTTCTTCATTCCCCCCAAATACTGTCTCCTCTTTTCTCTGCCTCTTCTTCAAGGCCCCACTCCAGCCCCAACCTCCCCAAGAAAGCCCTCCTTGAGCTTCCTGCTTCTCTAAGCAAGTCTAGCCCTTGCTAAGTCACACCTCCTGGCACCCAATTACACATCATCACATGTTCCCTTCCTGCTTTCTTCTAAATAGCCCAGGCTCTTCACCACTCCCAAGCCTTTCCTTTGGCTGTCCCACCCTGGTACCCCAGCCAAGAGTATTCCTCCTCCTCTTCTCTGCTTTTCCAAATCATTCCCATTCTCCTCAAAGCCTGACACTCAAGCCCACACTGATCTCTTCTATTAAAAAATAAATCAAATTTTCTTCAACAAACATGAATCTATTTCCTCTCCTCACCATGTCCCCCTAAAACAATAATAATAACAACCCTTTAACAAATAGGCAAAGTCAAGCAAAACAGATTACTGCATTGGCAGTGTCCAAAAAATATCTCGTTCTGCACTCCAAGGCCATCGCCTCTCCATCTCTCCTTGACCATGATCCCAATCTCCCGCTTGACAACATCCATCATTATAATTGGATATTTGAGTCTGTCTTTTTTAGAACCATATTCTCTTCTCCTTGTATGTGAATCTTAGCTCCCTAACCAGACTGTGAGGTCCCGGAGATTGAGGCCCAGGTCTGTCTCTTGTCTGGGGTCCACTGGGGACCACAAGCTCCCTGAAGGCAGTCATGTCTGTTCCTTTGGTTTCCCCAACATAATCAAGGCATTTACTCAGCTTGTTCAGTCTCAGAGGAACTCAGCCTACCAGGTGCTTTAGGCTCTAGAATCAGGAAATCCCTGTATCTTGAGCTCATGGAAATTATAACCCCTCTATCCCCCAGCCAACAGGAACCTAGAACCAAGACCTCCCTTTTCTCAGAAGTCTAGGTGACTTTCTAAGTCTTTCTAGCTAAAATGACAGCTCCCAGCTAGAATGAGCTTCAGAAGCTGCCAGACCTTTCCCCTCCATGTCCAAGCCCCAGGGCATTGCAAAGTTTGCTTAATCCCTTCCCATTCAGCTTTGCTTAATTACACTCACAAGTAGGTTTCTCAAGAGCAACCCCAAATCCAAGAACTCCCATGTGCCCTGGAAAGTGATCTTTCTTCCTTTAAAAGAAAAAAAAAAGAAATGCAAATCTGTCACTCCCACTTCCCCCTTTAATTGAGCAACTAAAAAATAAAATCCACATTACACGTATGCAGATGTCCAAAAATGTATGGCTCTTCCTTCATTTTAAGTTCCTCACTGGAAGAGAGTAATGTGTCTCAGCTTTAAATTCAAAAGTCTTTCAAGGTTTGGTTGTTGTTGTGTTGTTTTTTTTTTTGTTTTTTTTTTTTTTATAATTGTAGCCATTGTAAACATCCTCCAGGTCCTGAATGCCTCCCCCCTGCATCAGTTCATCCTGGTCTTCCAGATTTCCTTTGAAACAGTCCATTTCTCATTTCTTTACTACAAGAGAAATCAACTCCAAATCAGGAACTTGCTTTGGACTTCCCTGTAAGGACTGTTTGTCCTGCACCCTGAGGACTCCCTGGAGGCACCTTGGGACCTTTTCTGAGACTTTATTGATCCATCTGCTGGCTGGGGTGTGATCTATCAAGATTGAAATCACTTTCTCTAAGTCACAGAGTGGCAGAGCTGAAGGGCTACTGTGAGGAGTTACAGATCCCCTCTCTTCTCTAAGGTCCATCTTTCCAGGGTCAGCTTCTGTTCCTTCATCTCCCTCCTGATAATGAAGTATTTACTTAATTTGCTCATTCTCTGAGGAATGCAGCCTAGCAGGTCCTTTAGGACCTAGAATCAAGGCCCCTTCACATAGCCACCAAAATTAGATTTGGACTTTCGATTTAGAGCCAGAAGGAAACTTGGACTCTTAAGTCCAAACTACTCATTTTATTTATGAGCAAATGGTGGTCCAGAGAGATGAGTGACTTGCCCAAGGATTTACAAAGAATAAATGTGGAAGGATTCAAACCCAGGATCCTTGGTTCCAAATCTGAGGCTCTTTCCACTATTAAATGGTTGGATTATGCCACTCCTCTGTTCAAAAATCATCAATAGCTCCCCATTGTTTACCAAATAAAGTCCCAATCTGAGGATTAGTCTCAAATGGGGTGATCAAATGAGGCATCCAATGAAAAATAATTGTAATTAGTGCCAGGCACATAACAAATGATCTATAAATGTTATTTATTACCTATAAATATTAGATTGACCATAGGATCTCCCTATTGTATGACTTTAACCCATGCTACTTGGAAAGACTGAGGCTGGTGGATTGACGGAGTTGGGGATTCTAAGCTAGAGTCCAGCTAAAGTCAATGGGTGTCAATAGAGAGAGCCCCCAGGGGCAAAAGGCTACCAGGTTATCTGAGGGAGGGGTATACCAGCCTACAAGGAGAAAAATGGAGAAGGTTCAAGTTTCTATCATTATCAATGTTGGGATAGTTCTATGAGTGGTTGATGTTCTTCCAGCCCCAGCAAGATAGGGACATCCACTCTCAAAAGAAAAAAAAAAAAGGCATTTAATTTCTCAATGCCTCCAGGAAATTACTGCAGAAGTTCTTGACTGTAAGGTCTAACTTTAAAAAAAAACATATCTATATTTTGATAACCATATTTCAATATAGTTTATTTCCTTACAAATTTTAGTTTGTCTATTTAAAAACATTCCTCTGAGAAAGAAAGGGAGCATTTAAAAGCTTCATCAGAAAACCAAAGAGATTCAGGACACCCAGAAAGGGGAAGAACTCCCATCTATGAGTTACCAGTCTACACTGGGGGAGGGAAATTAAATTCAAGATCTAGATTTTTTTTAACGTGTAAAGAAATAGTCACACTCAAATAGAAGCTGATGGTGCAATCCACTGATTGATTTAGAAAACCACAAACTGACCTTATCTATGTCTTATTTTTATTTATTTAGTTAAACATCTCCCAGTTGTTGAATCTGGTTGGGGTGCATGGGAGAGCTTTTTGCAGGCTGCAGCTTGTGGTCTGTAGGCTGGGTGTAGTCTCTGCCCTCCTAGAGGTTACCATTTTCTAAGGGGGAAATTCAAAATGTACCGCACAATGACAAAAGAGTGATCTAGACAAGATGCTCTGGGAGCGTTTGAAAAGGGAGAGGGAGAGGTTCTGTGGAGGCAAGTCCATTCCACAAAGGAGTCTCAGCTGAACCTAAAAGGAAGAGAAATTTGAAGAGGAGATAGAGAGGGAGTACGTCAAAGGCTAAGCTGCCTAGAGATCAGGGGGGACGTGGGTCAAGCTCAACCAACTTGTGTTTAGTCGGTGTGAGACCCAGAATGCTGCCTTCAGGCACATGAGCTGGGAAGAGAACTCGTTTCCACATAGTGATGAAGCCTTTAATGCCAGGATGAAGTTTTCACATCCTAAAGGCAAAAAGAGACCCAGGGACGGTTCTAGGCAGGAGAGTGACTCTGAGGAAGATAATCTTGACGGCTGTATGGAATAGGAATAGAAGAAGGGAAAGACTAAAGTAGAGAGGCTGCTTCAGATCTGGATAAGAAAGGCCAAAACAGTGGAAAAGGGGGATGGAGGCAAGGCAAAGTCTATAGGGATGAAGAATAAATGGAATTTGGCAGCTCTTTGCAGAGGAAGGAGAGGAAAGAATTGGAAACTCCTCGGAGATTCATTGCAAATTGGCAATGACAACTGATTCAAGTCGTCAGTGTTGAAGGGACTGTGAAAAAGAGACACATTAATACTCTGTTTGTAGAATTGGTCCAACCATGCCAAAAATCAATTTGGGGTTATGCTAAAGAAGTGACCCAGAGATCTCAGTGCGAGACATACATACACCCCCAAGAGAGTTGAAGATGGAGGGAATAGTATACATAAGTCTCCGTAGTTGCATTTTTTTGTAGCAGGAAAATAGATGTCCATTGGTTAGGGAATGGTCAAGGTCAGGGGCAGGAGCACCCCCTGGTGCTGTTTGATCAGAGCCCGTCAGTCACCCTCGTGACAAACAGAAGGCACCCTGGGCCAGCGTGACAAACAGAAGATTCCTGGAGGGACGGCGATGCGGAGACCAGACGCCTAGAAACCAAGACCTTCGTGTCAGCATCTCCCAGAGAGGCCTGCATGGGCCCTGCCACCCGGGGCCAGAGCCAGAGGCCGGATGACTCAAGATGAAAGCCTCAGACCTCACTGGGTGAAACTGAGAACCACCCTGCTAAGAAGAGGCCTTCTGGCCTGGAGAGGAACTCCCCGGCCCAGCCCCAGGCAAGAGGCAAGAGCCACTGCCCTGACCAAGAGGGCTGCAGCTCCCCGGCACGACGCCCTCCAAAGGCACCCATGAGCTTTGTGTGCTGAAGCAGGGGCAGTGGAGGAAGGGGAAGAGCCTTCGTGGTCACAGCCTTAGCAAGAGGCCAAGGCACCGGCCCCAGATCCGCCAGGAGGCCCTCCATGAATCCATTCACTCCCACTAGCATGCCTCAGACTTCCCGGGGCCTTCCGCAGCTGCTGCATGGTCGCTATCACGTTCTGTTATATTAGTTATTTAGAGTGTACTGTTGTGTTTATAGTTCTTTGTTAGAGTATTGAGAGTATATATTATAGTATCTGTAGTGATTTATAAAAGTATGTAGAGGGGGCAGCTGGGTAGCTCAGTGAGGTGAGAGTCAGGCCTAGAGACAGGAGGTCCTAGGTTCAAAACCCGGCCTCAGCCACTTCCCAGCTGTGTGACCCTGGGCAAGTCACTTGACCCCCATTGCCCACCCTTACCAATCTTCCACCTATGAGACAATACACCGAAGTACAAGGGTTTAAAAAAAATAAAAATAAAAAAAAATAAACATTTAAAAAAAAAGTATGTAGAGTATATATTATGTGGATATATATGGAGCTGTGGAGCAGGGGCTGAGTGGGAGCTCAGGCCCGACATTCTTAATTTCCTTAATAAAGCAGGATTCATTGCCTACCTGGAAGGACATCTGAGCAAGGGAAATGGCCACAAATAAATATAATATACTATAATATATACTCTCAATACTCTAATAAATAACTATAAATACCATGATGTATAGTCAAAATACTCTAATAATATATTACAATATATATTATAACAATATATGTAATATATACTCTCTCTATAAAATATATGGCATTTATAATTATTTACTAGAGTATTTAGAGCATATGTTATAGTATTTATATTTATTTGAGTATTGAGATTATATATTATGGTATTTATAGTTATTTATTAGACTACGAGAGCATATATTATAGTATTTATAGTTATTAGAGTATTTAGAGTATATATTATAGTATTTATAATTATTTATTAGAGTATTAAGAGTATATATTATAGTATTTGTAGTTATTTACTAGAGTATTGAGAGTATACATTATAGTATATTATAGTTATTTGAGGTCACTTCCCCTGCTCAGATGTACTGTGATGTCCTTCCAGGCAGGAAATAAAACCTGCTTTCTTAAGGAAATTAAGAGTGTGTGACCTGAGCTCCCACTCAGCCCTTGCTCCATAGCGCAGAAGTGGGTGACATCTTTACTCCATTGCCTTTTCTTTTCCTCTGTTCTCCCTGTCCAGTCTAGACCCTCCTCTTGGGCCCCTGGGCGCCATCCCCTCTGGTCTCCGTTAAGAACTTGCCTCTTCAATCCCTCTCAGGTTGCGTCTGTCTCATGTCCTGACTCCCTCTCTGAAGGATGGGGAGGGAGAGAAGGGAATGAGTATTTATAAAACTCCTACATGCCAGGCATTGTGCTTTACATTGGATTCTCAAAGCAACCCTGTGAGGTAGGTGTTGTTGCTATCTATTAATAATAATAATTATAAAAGCTAGAATTTATATAGCTCCTCCTGTTTAATAGGCATTGTGCTAAGTGCTTTACAATGATTAACTCATCTGATCCTTACAACAACTGTGGGAAGAAGGTGCTATTACTATCTCCATTTTACAGCTGAGGAAATGGAAGCAAACAGAAAAGAAGTGACTTGCCCAGGGTCACACAGCTAGTAACTCTCTGAGACCATATTTGAATGAAGGTTTTCTCAATTCCAGGTGCTCTTTCCACTATTAACCCTACTACTTGTTAAGAATTCCCAAATGTCCAATCTCCTTTAAAAAAATGGGGGCAGATAGGTGGTTCAGTAAATTGAAAGCCAGTCCTAGAGACTGAAGGTCCTGGATTCAGACACTTCCTAGCTGCGTGACCCTGGGAAAGTCACTAAACCCCCATTGCCTAGCCCTTATCGCTCCTCTGCCTTGGAACCAATGCACAGTATTAATTCAAAGACAGAAAATAAGGGTTAAAAAAACACAAAAACCTTCCCTTGACTCTATTCTCCCCTCTAATAGTTATCCAAATCTCCTTCCTCTAAAATTCTAGAAAAAATTGTCTACACTCACTGCTTCCCCTCCTTCCCCTTCGCATCACCTTTCAGCCCTTCACTCTGTAGCTTCCCATCCTACCACCAGATTAAAACTTCTCTCAAAGTTTACCATTGATTTATTACCTTTAGAATTCTAAGTCCTCCATACTTTTTGACTTCTCAGTTGCTTTTGGGGGAGCACTGACTGGCCCCTTGGATACTCTAGCTTGTCCTTTGGTTTTTATGGTCCAACTCTGACTGGATCCTCCTCTTGTCTGACCACAACTTCTCCATCTCTTTTGCTCTCTTTATTTATTCATAAATCTCTATATTTATTCATCTCCTGCTCTCTTTATCCTGGGTGTGTTCTAAGGCTCAGTCTTTCATTTGGTTCTAAAGGCTCTCCCTTGATTGACCCATCTTCTCCTATTGGTTCAATGATCATCCCTATACCTACTCATATGATTATCAGATTTATATATCCAGTCCTAATCTCTCTCCTGAGCTCAGTGTTGTACCTCCAACTACCTACCAAAAGCCTCTTTTTAGATTCCCCCCTCCACCAGCACTTCAAATATATGTCCAAAAGAGAACTATTCATCTTACCAACTAAACAAGCTCCTCTTCCAAATTAAGTTTTCCAGTCGTTTATATTAAGCAATATGTACTACTTACTATGTTAAGCTATGGAAATACAAAGGAAAGAAATTTCAGAGTATCTGACTTCAAATCGCATTCTTAATAGGAGAGATAATCTACACATGTGTGTGTGTGTGTGTGTGTATATATATATATATATAAACTTCAGAGGGAAGATACTACCCAAAGGAGGGGCTGGGAAAAGCCTCTTGCAGAATTTGGAATTTGAGGTAAATCTCGAAGGAAGTCACAGAAGCCTAGAAGTGGAGGTGAGATGGAAGGACATTCAAGACATAAACCCCAAAAGAACATGTGAAAGAACATAAAAGTTGAAAAAATCAAGTAATGGAATAAATGATGGAAATATTCAGCAACTTGTGGAGAAAATTTTACTGGAAAAGACCATTCCCAAAAGATTACGAATCAAATGGAAATGCCAAAACAAAAACAAACAAAAAAAATGGAAAAGGAAACACAATCAAGGAAGAAAAGAACTCCTTAAAAATCAGAATGGAGCAAATGGAAGCTAATGACTCCATAAGGTATCAGGAAACAATAATATAAAATCAAAAGAAGAAAATCTGAAATACCTCACTAGAAAAATAACTGACCTAGAAAATAGATCCAGGAAAGACAATCTAAGAACCATCAGAATATCAGAAAGCTATGGTTTAAAAAAAAAAGGCCTAGACTTCATATTACAAAGAATTATTAGGGGAAATTGCCCTGATATCCTCAAACAAGAAGGGATAATAGAGGGGGCAGCTGGGTAGCTCAGTGGATTGAGAGTCAAGCCTAGAGATGGGAGGTCCTAGGTTCAAATCTGGCCTCAGACATTTCCCAGCTATGTGACCCTGGGCAAGTCACTTGACCCCCACTGCCCACCCTTACCACTCTTCCACCAAGGAACCAATACATAGAAGTTAAGGGTTTAAAAAAAAAAGGGGGGGGAAGAAGGGAGGGAGGTAAATAGAATTTTAGAAAAGTTAGACATGATAGACCTGTGGAAAAAACTAAATGGGAATAGAAAGGAACATAAAAATCTCACACTCAAATAGAGAAAAGCATAAATAGTAAATGCATCCCTTCCGGGCTGTAATGCAATAAAAGTTACATTCGACAAAGGGTAGCAGAAAGAAAGACTAAAAATTAATTTGAAACTAAATAATCTTATCCTAAAGAATGAATGGGTCAAAGAACAAATCATAGAAACAATAATTTCTATTAAAGAGAATGGCAACAATTAGACAACATACCATTTCATTAAAGAGAATGGCAACAATTAGACAACATACCAACATTTATGGGATGCAATCAAAGCAGTATTTAGGGGAAAATTTATATCTCAAGACTTGTAACACTATTATATCGATAAAACAAAGAAAGAGCTGATCAATGAATTAGGCATGCAACAAGAAGAACTAGAAAAAGAACAAATTAAAAATCTCCAATTAAACACTAAATTGATAATTCTTAGAATCAAAGAAGAGATTAATAAAAATTAAAGACCATTGAACTAATAAATAAGACAAGGAGTTGATTTTATGAAAAAATAAATTAAACCATTGGTTAATTTAATTTTAAAAAAGAAAGAAGAAAATCAAATTACCAGTATCAAAAATGATAAAGGTGAAATCACAACCAATGAAGAAAAAATTAAAGCAATTACTGGGAATTATTTTGTCTGACTATATGTCAATAAGCCTGACAATCTAACTAAAAAAGATGAATATTTATAAAACCATAAGGTGAATAGAACCAGGAGAGAAGTGTATATAGTAACAAAAATATCGAATGATGATCAACTGTAAAAGACTAAACTATTGTCAGCAAAACAAAGATCCAAGATAACCCCAAGGATTCATGATTTAAACAAAAAAAAATGCTATCCTCAGCCAAAGAAGGAATTATTGGAGTCTGATTGCAGATCAAAGCACGCCATCTTTTACTTTATTTCCTTCATGAAATTTTTATTGTATATGTGACATGTGTCTTCTGGCACAGCGTAAGGAATATGGAAATAAGTATTGCATATAAGTATCTGTATAGCATGAAAGATCTCCAAAAAGTTCATGGGAGTAGGGCTGCTAATGGGGCTCTAAAGCAAGGTTAGGGCTAAACACGTGAATTTTCCAATCATCAGTATAGTGATAATAATTGAGCTTAGATAACCAAGTGAGACAGTATAGAGGGAAATAATAGCTGGTTCCAAGATAGAATCTTAGAGAACAGTCATGGTTGGGAGACATGACCTAGATTAAGATCCAGTAAAGGCATCTACAAATCATACCTAAGATTTATATAGCACCTTCTATGTGCCAAGCACTGTGCTAACTACATTATAAATATTTTACAAAATTGTGTAATTAAAATATGTAAAAGTACCTTATAGTCCCAGAAATCATTAAGAGAGAACAATGTCATGATAAACCTAGAGAAAATATTCAACAGAAGGTGCCAGAGGCTGCAGAGAATTCATGAAGGATGGGGATTGAGAAAGGGATGTTAGATTTGGCAACAAAGAGATCATTAGTGACTCTGGAGAGGGAAGTTTCATGGAATGATAAGGTCAGAAAAGAAGGTAGAAATGGGAGGATTTGGAATTGATCAGATATATGAGATGAGGGCAAGGGAAAAGTCATGGATAAAGCCAAGATTATGAACCTAAGACACTGGAATTTGGGAAGGAAAGATAATGTAATTAGAATCTTACCATGCTTGCTACTAGTCATTGTTTCACAGTAAAAAATGAAGTGCAGGGGATGATGGAGGAAAGAAGGCTCATTCCCTGGCACAAGGGTGGCAGCCAAGGGGTGCCTGCTGAAAGTTCAAGGGGAAGGAGGGATATAAGGGGAAGGGTGTAAGGGCATTGGAGAGTAAAGGGGCTACAGGCCATCTTGCCCCCTCAACAGCTGTTGCAGGTGTCAGGGTTGGGGGCAGTTTTGATGCCTGAGGGGTCCGCATCAGTACCCTCTGGAAAGCCTAGGAAACGGAATGGAGTTTGGGAATCTTTCATGGGTAGACAGAGCCTGTGTGGGGAGGATGCATTTTTCCACACATGGTTGATTACACATACACTTTAAGGGTCAAGCCATTGCCAATTTTGGAGACCACTTTCCTATAATATTTTTTCTGTATCTATTTGCCCCTCTTATTTTATAATGGGGAGCAGGGAAGATGATCCAGCCAGCTCTGCCCTGGCTCTAAAAAAAAAAAAGTCAACTCTTTGAGGAACAGTAAATGTTCAAAATCTTTTTGTTCCCACTATCCCAGCAATGTGTCTTACAGGTCGAGCTAGGCAACAAGCATATATTAAATGCCTACTGTGTGCCAAGAACTGTGTTAAGATCATATTTATTGAATAGAATTCTGTTATCAGAAGGTCATCTTCTCATCTCCTAGCAGACTTGGGGGCTCTGTGACTCCTGAGGGCTTCCAAAGGTTTTTTTTTTTACAGGCAGGTGGCATCCTCAGGTGCAAATTTGACCTAGATGGGGCCTCTGTGAAATTACCAAAGGTGCTGAGCTCTGGGTAGGGAATCCAGCTGGCTTCCGGTTTCAGGGATGATTTGCAGAAGTATTGTGTGGTTTCCAGTAATAGGTGATAGAGAAGCACAGGGATGGTTGTTTTCATTTCTAATTATAATATGTGATCCTTCCAAGTTCAAGAACTAGTGAGAGAGAAGCAAGTTTCTTTATGAACTGGTTTTGGAACAAATGGGTGGCTTTTGTTTAGCATTTTAATTCTAGGCTCCTGATCTTGAACACCAAACAAAACTTTCATTAAGCTCATTTGTATTTTCTCCTGCTGGGGCAAAATGGTGCTCCGTAGCTAACTCTTCATTCTTTTACCAAGCCACTGTTCAGGTCCTATTATGTCCAAAGATCCATGCTAGGTTCAGCCTTCCATTTAATTCAACTGGCATTTATTAAGCACCGAAAGGACAAAAAAAAAAAAAAAAAAAAAAAAGGTATCCCTGCCCTCAAACATCTAACATTCTACTACTAATTGTTGTTGTTCAGTCACTTCTGACTCTTCATGACCCCATTTGGGGTTTACTTGGTAAAGATATTGGAGTAGCTTGCCATTTCCTTCTCCAGCTCATTTTACAGTTGAAGAAACTGAGGCAAATGGAGTAAAAGCATTTCCCAGTGGCACACAGCTAGTGGTTGGCCATTTCCTTCTCCAGCTCATTTTACAAATGAGAAAACTGAGGCAAACAGGGTTAAAGTGACTTGCCTAGTGTCTGAGCTAGATTTAAATTCAGGTACTCACAACTCCAGGGCACTACCTAGCTGTCCACTACAATTCACCAGACATTTACCATCCATTGGTTCTTAAATAGCCCTGTCATCTAGGAGCTCACCTTCTACTGGCATTCTGTGAATCTGTAATTGCTATTGCTTGTTTCTGTAAAAGGATTTTAAAGTTCTTCTTAGTTGCAACTGCCAAAAAGTTTATTTGCCATTCTGAACTACCTTCTTCTCCAGTGAGGGGCGGGAAAGAAAAGACCGCCAAGTGCTCTCTGATTTCTCCCATGCATCTGGATTACGGTTGTGTACTTTGTTCTCTCTGTTCCACCACTAGATTGTAAATTCCTTGGGTGCAGAGACTGTGACAATTTTTCTGCCTTTGTATTTTTTGTATGTGCATTACTTACAGGAGGGGCTTAACACATGGTAGGGGCTTAATAATTGTTTGGATTCCTGGATTGCAGGAGTACTAAAGTTGTATAACAAAAGATTTTCCAGGGAAAAGTCCCAAGAGCTATTCAACAACCTTCCCAGTGACTTTCTCAAGAGAGAGCTGTCATGGATGGCCTGGAAACAAAGGTGTGGGGTTGAAAGGATTTTCATGATTTGGGGGAGGTAGTAGACTAGATGACGGTTAGGATTCCTTGCAGTTCTAGTTTTATCTGTCCTTTTTACCAAGATCAAGAGTTAATATACACAAATTGTTTTCCAGACCTGAAAATGCTATATATATATATGTAGATGTGTGTATAGATATATATATTAAAAATGCTAACTATTATCATCATCATTTCTTGATGAAGGAGAGAAAGGGAGAAAAAATAAATTCATATTAATTGAAAAGAACTAAAAATAATACTCTATGCATTCTTTGCATAGATCATCTTTGCAAAGTTAGCCAGAAAGAGTTGTAGTTCAGAAGAGTAATTACATATAAACACACAGGCAGTATTGAAGCTATGTATTCATCTATGTTTCTTTTAAACCTTTGTCTATGCCTTCGCAATGAACTTGCCATATTGCCTATCAGTTACTGGTTATTCAGACAATAAGCATTTATTAATCTTACTATGGATCAGGCACTGTACTAAGCAATGGGGACCCAAAGAAAGACAAAAGACAATCTTTGCTTTTAAGGAGCTCACATTCTAATGGAGGAATTAAAGAAACAACTATGTACAAACAATATTTATAAGATAAATTGGGGAAATTCAATAGAGAGTAGATATACTTGGCATTAGGCAGGATGGGAAAGGCTTCTCCTGGAAAATGGGATTTTGGCTGGGACTTGAAGAAAGCCAGAAACAGAGATGGGGAGACAATTCTAGGTATAGGGGACAGCCAGTGAAAATATCTCAAATAGGGAAATTGAATGTGTTGTGTGAAAAATATCAAAGGCCAGTGTCTGTCACTGGATCCCAAACTATGGAGGATAGGAAAGTATAGGACATAAGACAACTGGAAAGAATGTGGTGGGGGTGAGGGAGGAGGTACAAGTTATGAAGGGTTTTGAATGTCAGAAGATTTAATATTTTATCTTGGAAGTGATAGGGAGCAACTGGAGTTTACTGAGCAGGTGATGTGGTCAGACCTTTGCTTTGGGAAAGTTATTTTGTAGGCTGAATAAAGGACAGAATTGCAGTGGAAAGACTTGGGGCAGGCAGACCTAGAGGACTGTCCTAATAGATAAGCTGTTAGTTGTTGAGTCTCTGCACCACAGTAGCAGTGGAGGACAAAAAGGGCAATATCCAAAAAGGTAGTATCAGATGATGAGAGGGGTTGGAATGAGGAGTTGAAGATGACATCTAGATTGTAAATCTGGGTGAATAGATGGTGATGTCCTCAGTAGTAATAGGAAAGTTAAGAAGGGTGAGTTTGGGTAGAAAAATGAGTTTAGTCAGGCATATATTGGGTTTAAGATGTCTAAAAGGAAATCTAGTTTAAGACAAATAAAATTGATATTCTCTTTGGCAAACTCCTACTTCTTTCCAGGTCTAAGTTCAGGGTCCTTAATATGACTGGCAATTGAATCAAAGGTAAGCAGAATTGTTATCGTTCACATGTTTTTGTGTGACTAGCAAGACCGGCTGTTTCTAAGACCAATACTAAAGTGCAATAGAGCAGAAAATCAAGATGGCAGAACTCTGCATGATGGATCAATGATTCAAAGGCTTTTTGCTGGAAGGGGACTTTAGATATCATCCAGGTCAACCCATTCCTTTTAAAAAGAACAACAAAATTAAGTGGATTTTAAGCATTCCTTGAAAATGAAAGATAACACAAATCCATAAAAGTACTACTGGAACCTGTGTAAGTGGAGGTTACATGGCAAACTGAGGCAATATCTAAACACTGACTGGTAAGTAGAATTAGAATTAAAAGCAGAGGAATGTGTTACTCAAAATGCAAAAAGCTGATCAGAGACATCATAAAGCTTTATCATAGTGCTTTAAGGTCTACAAAACACTTTTCTATTATAATTTCACTTGAGTCTCCCAATAAACCTGTGAAGTAGGTATTGCAAGTATTAACCCTATTATCCCTATTGCTCACGTGAGGAAGCTAAATTCAGAGAATGGTCAAACAGCTAGTGCTAGAGAAAGGATTAGAATCTAACCCTAAATCCAACAATGGACCCACTATTCCATGTGGGTAATCCCTGAAAAGTTTATATAGTGTTTATACTATATGGCACTGGAGGGTAGAACTGAAACCAATAAGTAGAAGTTATAGGGAAGTAGAGCTATTTCATTTATAATTTTTTAAAAATCACTAACAACCGGAGGTGGTCAACAATAGGCAGGGCTGACCACCAAGTCTTCATTCAAGTGCTGTGGCAGAGGAAGGAAAACATTGTAAAATATTAAAAAAAAAAAAAAAAAAAAAGAATATAGATTTGGAATCAGAGAAAGTTGGAGTCAGTCTAGATTTGGGCTCAGATCTGATACTTTCCTATTTGTGCAACTCTGGTCAAGTTCCATTCTCTCTGTAGGCCTGTTTTCTTCACTTGTACAATGAAGAGGGCTGAATTAAATGACTTCTGAGGTCCAGCAAGAGTCTTTTTTTTTTTTTTGTCATTCTTTGATTAGGTCCCTTTCTATCTATGATCCAGTTAAGCCTCTAGTCAGGAATCATGCACTGAAGGGATGGGCAAGATGATATCTGAGGTCTCTTCCCCAGCTTTAGGACACAGAAGAAAGTGGAGAGAAAGTCGATGATTCTAATAGAAATAAAACTATGAATAAAATGGCAGTAATTTAATCTAGTTGGAAGAGAAAAAGAACTAAAATTGGAACACAGGATATAGCTAAATGTCCCTTTTTAAAAAAATAAAATAAAACTGTAGGTCAAGGTTTCTTATGGACCTTTTTTTAATTTTTAAAAATTCATAATTGAAAGAAATGCTAAACTTTAGGGAGAAATTGGTAAAAATAAAGTTGTAGTTTTTTCCCCCATCCAAGTTCATGGATGCCCATAAATCTATCCCTTGGTTAAGAACCCCTATTATAATTTGTTGTTGATTTATTATGCCTCCAGGAGAGATTGTACTCCTCTCCTAGAATGGGCAAGAGAAAAATTCTTTATAATAAAGAATAAACATAAAACATTTATTTATTTAAATTAAGACCAAAGATGTACATATTCTTTAACCAAGAAAGGCTAGGAAAGGTAATCAAGTGATTTTGGGTCAAAATATCAACTAGGGGAACTGAAAGCTGGGCTGGAAACCAAGCCTCTGATACACTTTAGTATAGATGTGCCATTAGATGCAACTTAACTGATGTGGAGGGAAGTGAGTTCAATGGCTTAAAGAATCCAGTTCCAGAAATCAAGCTTTTATACGATCTTAAGGGCGTATTTCTGTTTCATGTCATTTATAATGAGCAATTTCCCTCACCAGCGTTGCCTCAAAGCTAAGTTCTTCCATTAGTCATGGCTTCTACCCAGTAGGTGATTTTTCTGATTTTAATTCATTAACAGATACAAAGCTTCTGTTTTTGACCTAACAATCTTGGTGTATAAATAAGTGCTTTTCTTCTTCAAAACAGGAAGTCTTGTGTGGCAGGCTAAAACAGAAATTAAATCACTGGTACTTCTGACCTTTTTCCTACCCATTTTAGTACCATCGAGGAGGCCTCAACCAGGTTTAAAAAACTACCTTTCAAAAAAGGGATCAATTACCACCTTCACAACATTTTCATCCTTGGCCAAGCTGAAATAATAAAAATGTACAAATGTTTGTGATGATACTTCACATTATTTTCTGATAACCAGCAAATATTTTTATGGTCCACAAACCCCTCCCAACAACCACCCCCATCCTCAACTCTATTCCTCTCCCCCTCCTCCCCTCACTGCTCCCAATTTCATCTTCTCCAGAGACTCCTCAGCTCAGCTCAAAGGCTGCCTAGGGCGGGGGCCTGTCATAAATGTGAAAATAAAAATACATGCTTTGTTCTGATGCTGAACAAAGCCCAGGCAAGGTCAAGGAATCATTAGGGACTTCTAAAAGAAGTAACATTTAAACCAAATTAATAAGCAGAAAGCCACATATGCAAAGCAAAATGTCTTTTATTGAATTCAAGGACTAGGTTCTGTCTAGTATAGCTCAAGGGATCACCTCCTGGGGAACTGATCATTGCATTACAAAAGCCCCCAACTAAAAGTTCAAGTGCTCTTTGTCAGACATTCTACAGAAGCACAGAAAACATAATATTGACCACCAAGCTGGGAAACTACTTGAATTTTTAACTCTCCTGAATTAGCATGGCTTCAGGCTAGAAAACAGATTCAAGTAGTGAAAGCTGGGGAAATATTAAACCTGTAAGATTACTGCTTTATTTTGACCAAAAAGTCTGAATGAGATGGGTGGGTATAATTTTTGTCTTCTTTCAAGAGGTTTTATAACTACTCACTGATAAGGGTGGCCGAGTACTTCTGACCAGGTGTCAACCAGAGACCTGAAGAGTTCTGAACTTTTGTTACCAGTTTTTCCCACAACTCAGTTTTTCCCAGTAATCACGTCAACAAAAGGAACGATACCCACACTAGAATCACTGTAGGCAGATTTACTTTAATAAAATGCCCTTCAGAAAATTCATCTCAAAATAGATAAGCTTTCTCCAGAACTGTAAAAGCCATAAAAATGCAAAATACTTTTGTTAGGAAATTTTTAATCAAAATTACTCCTTAATGTCCAAAATAACATTTAACCTATTTTTTTTTTCTGTCCATATACTGATTAACAGACTATAAACAGGTGATATCACTTCGTTTCCCATTCCCCCCACCTGAATGTTTGTCTTTTTTTTTTTTGGGCTTTTTTTGGTTTTTGTTTTTGTTTTTTTTTTTTTAAACACAGGCCCTGAATGGCCACTATAGACATTCAGGGATATGGATTACTCATGGCAAAGGTAATCCACTATCATTGGAAATTGAGGCAACCTCACTGATTCTAACTAGGACTCAGTTGTTTTCGATCTGCTCCAGATCTAGGTCTCCACAGTCCAAAGGAAATATGCCCTCTTCAGTGCTCTCACAATCACTTGGGGCTTCCTCATCGCTTTCACATCCTGCAGCTGCTTTCGTACAATCCCTTGTGCTGAAGCCAATTTGGCATGGTCCATGATGTCTAACTTCATCCAGCTGCTGCTCTTTCACTGGACTGGAACCAGGGGTGATGATGCTCATGAGGTCATTGGAGTCACATGGGGAGGACACAATTGTCTTCATTTGGGTATCATCTTCATCATCATCTTCATAATCAAGGGAGCAAAGACTTTTTGAATTTTTTAGAGTCTGCAATAAAACAAAACACAAAATTAATGTATTTTGCTACAGCTATAGAACAACAGGTGGCTAATTTTCTTGATTTGTCATATTTTTCACTTTGATTTTCCTTAGTGCTCAAAAGTATACAATGGATGCTTTGTTTATTTAAATGAGTTTTCAGTTTTCTTACTCATGTTTCCCTAAGTTCACATCTTAAAGATAACTCTGAATAGCCATTTTGTAATTTAACTTTTTTTTACTTTGCTAATGTTTTTAATATAAGGTCATAGGATCATAGATTTAGAACTGAAAGATTTTCTCATCCAACTCTTTTTATAGATGAGGAAAACAGATGGCAGAGTTGATCATATGAGCTCAGTGTCATATAGGTAAGTGGCAGGGACAGGATTGGACCCTCGGTCCTCCATTCAAAATCTATCATGCCTTTTACTCTACCAAGCTGCTGGCATAAGTAGTAATGGATGATGATGAAATCTCTGCTTAGAAACCAATGAAACAAAAAGAGATTGTTTTTCTTTTAGATTCAAAATAAATACTGACCCTTTAAAACTGAGTATAACTGAAGAAACTGTCAAGCACCAAAATCAGTGAGTTCCTTGCAACTTAAGTAGTTTATGCCCTTCAAACCACAATTCTTCAACGATGGGTTTGGCACTTAGAATATAAAGATTCCCCTCAGATAACAAAATATTCCATCTTGCTAGAAAATCAATGGCATATTAATCAGGGTCAATTCCATGGGGATGCCAACTGAATGTTATGTTGGCATTTTACCCTAGTTGAAGATCAACCCATTGTAATTTTTAGATAAAATTCTATTTCTCAAAATGAAGATCAGATCCTATTTTACTCAATAATAGTCCATGAAACATCTGCTTTTTTCATCCACATTTTGTCACAAAACTGGGATATATTCAATGGAATTCATTCTTTATTCAAATAAGATAAACTAGACTAGAAAACTTTCATTATCCCTTGAAAGTTCAGGTAGCTACATATTTAAGAACCCAGCTTTTACCCTTTTCTTTTCTGATTCTTTAAAAATCAGATGATAAGCTTATTTTATATTTAAGCTTGCAACTTGATCAGCAGAAGACATGCCTACACAAATATAATACATATACATAGGATTTTAAGTGAATATGTATAGCTGAAATTCAAATATTATTCAGCATATTATGAATTATCTTGTAAATGCGCACAAATTATTATAAATTATACATACATAAATGTATATACATAAAATACATAAATTATTTACTCTAGGTCAGTGATGGGCAAACTATGGCCTATGGGCCAGATGTGGGCCCCTGAAATGTTCTATCTGCAGGGAGATATTATTCTTAATCTGATGAATACAATGAGTAGGATATGATACAATGAAACTTAGGAAGAGTTGCCTTAGAAACAGACTGACAGATGAGCATTTCCTTTCCTTTGGCCCCCTCTTTAAAAAGTTTGCCCATCACTGCTCTAGGTTTTGGTATATTTACAATTCTTCCTTCTAATACTCTTTTAATTAAATAATTGTGTTTTTTCTATAACTCCAAAGACTCAAAGCTACTGGACCCAACCTTTTAGAGCATGTTCTACCTGACAGATGGTACCAATGACAACTGCTGAGATGTCATTGTAACATGTACCAAATTCCCAGATTGCAATTGTGCAGCTTAAGCACTACAAACAGCAGGCTTCTTAATGACTTCCAGTTTGTGTAATTTATAGAAGGTGTTCTTGTAATAGTTACTATGTCATTAATACTTGTAAAAGAAAAACGGAAAGCAGCTAAAAACCCAATAAAAAAATTTTTAACATGGAACCCAAGATCTTAAGCGTCCAGAGACTTGAAAAATAAATTACTTTTTCCTCATGTTGGTTTTATTTATTGAATTTAAAATAATACACATATTTAACATCCTGTCTGCCTGACAGAAGCTGATTCTCTCTGTAATATGCTTATAAATCAACAAGGAACATTTGTTTCCTTTGAAACAAAGAATCACAATTTAGCAAACATTTATTAAGGACCCCTATGCTAAGCACAGGGCATAGGAAGACAAAACATGAGTGCCTGCCCTCAATTATACAATGTTAAGAGTGAGAGTTTTCCTAGGGGTTGGCTAGTATAACCCTTCCCTTCTCCTTAAGGAGCAGAGGAGGAAATGTGGAATCCAAAGATGTAAACAGATGTAAATGTCATGCCTCAAGTCACTGGGCAAAGAAAAGACCTTTACCTATGTGCGCATAAATAGGTAGATTTAAAGCCTACTATATGAGGAGTAAATGTATGAATCTCTAAATCATGAAGTCAATTGAAAAGCTTTACCCCTAGAGATTAAGTACTTTTCTTAAAAAAGTTGTTTGTAAATGAAGTATAAAATGGCCTGTTAGCCCCACAGCACTGAGTAAGGTCTCAGCCTGATTCTCTGCCCATCCACTTGTCCCAGCAGCTGAAGGCTAACACTGGTGGGTTCACACATACCCAGCAAGGAAGGCCTGAGCAACTTGTTCAGTAAACAGTCTTCAGAAAAGATACTGGACTGGACAATATGAGAATTCAAGATGAGGTGTGGCAGAACTCAATGCACTCAACGTATGTTTTTTGTATTCTAAGATACATAAAAGAAGCCTGACAAATGTCCCAAAGGAGTGGCATGGTAAAATGGCTGAATATTCGACTTTTTTGGAAACAAGGATAATGAAGGAAAAAGAAAACATCCTTGAAGCCTCCCTTTCCAATCAAACAAGACAGGCTCACATTTAATTGAAAGCAAAATAATGTTTAAGTGTTCTACCAAACTTGTGTTCAGAAATTCACAATGAAATCTCTGTGTGTGTGTGTGTGTGTGTGTGTGTGTGTGTGTGTGTGTGTGTGTGTGTGTGTAAATCTAAGAAGAATCCCATGGGTCCATCTGTCACAGTAGCAGCAGTTCTTCATCGCATGCCGTGTATATATACTATGAAACATAGATTATCTGCTGGTCACCAACATCAAGAAGCTTTTGTTAGATGCTATTTCTTTTGGGAGAAATCTATCAAGGATAATGTCACAGTAGCTCAACAAAAAGTACATTAACTTCATAAAGATCTATAAGAATGTGAAGCACCTTGTCCAAGCCAACTTTCAGAATTCTCTTACTTCTCATTTTAAAACAAAGTTAAAAATCCAGAGGCTCCACATATCCATTAACTTAACTTTAAAGAAAGCCAAAAACCTATGTGAATAACTGAGTAAAACATTTCAAGGAAACATGAAAACTAGTTAAGGACTTATCTGCTCAGATTTGTCACCAAGTACATGATATAGGACTATACCTAGAAAAAGCAAAGAAATGTTTTGCATTTAAAAACAGCGAAGTATAAGAATCCTGACACTGATTCTGGCTCAACTATCTCTATACACAAAAAAAGTTTGAAAGCCAGTCTGGCTTCCTTTCAAACAATTTCATTGTTGTTGAGTGGAAAAATAAACATTGGTAATCAACATGCTAAAAAGACAAATTCTGATATAAATAGCTTCCATTAGAACTGTCTATGGAGTTAACACATGATTTCTGCCCCCACCCAATCAATAGAATTTTTAATATTTCTTCTCAGAGATGGTACTGTTTAGGCACTTCATACTTTTAGAGGGGAAAAAACCCCACTAAACCTATGGTCAACAATTATACAAATTCTACTCCCTAATGTTTGTTCTTAGTGACTTGAAAGGTTTCTTCTCTTTTCTTTCTTTTCTTTTCTTTTCTTTCTTTTTTTTTTGGGGGGGGGGGGCACCAAAACAAAAAACATATCCCAAATACCAAAATAAAACAAACAGGGAAAAGTCTGAATTGTTTTCCAGATGACTCTTTTGGTGGGAGGGCAGCATTGTCTTTCTTGAATAAATAAAGGCTCCTAATAAATCTTCATATTATGTCAAGACACAATGAACCTGAAGATCTAAGTGCAGTTTAATTATACTCACTTCCTGCTTTAATTTGGCACAGATTCCTTCTGGTGCTACAATCACTACTAACAAAGAAGTTAATTACCATCTTAAAGAACACTTTTTTTTTCTGGCCCTGTTACAATATCCTAATTAATTCATAGTATCATTCTTTATTTAAGCCTATGAATGCTTTATTCATATCCTCCATTACCCTGAAACAGAGGACTTCAACGCAGTTACATTTCTATATAAAGCACCTGAATGTCAAATTCAAGGCAAAGGAGAAATTGGGAACCTGGACATTTAAAACAATTTCGAGGAATTGGCTAACTCCCCCAATGGATTCAAATTTCAAACAAGGAAAAATAAAAACCTATGTCCTCATATTCATACTGCACTTTATCACAAATACTTCCCATGAGTTAATTTCATGGCAGAAAAATTAATGTCCTCCCTACCCTTCTCCCCACTATCCCAAATTAAATGATAGAATTTCTGCTCATATATTTCATACACTTTTTTTCTGACAGAGGAAAAGGTGTTAGTTAATGAAAAATTGGAATAAAACTGAGACATTTGACTAGTGTGTTGACTAAGAGTGATGTAAAAATGAGAGAGAAGATGAGAAGGTGGGGGGGGAGGAGAGAGAGGGAGAGGGAGAGGGAGAAGGGAGAGAGAGAGAGAGAGAGAGAGAGAGAGAGAGAGAGAGAGAGAGAGAGAGAGAGAGAGAGAGAGAGAACTGTCTACAGAAGCTGTCCAATTCTCTCTACCATTATCTATTGTATCCCAATTGCTCAGACAAATAAAAGTAGGCTCCCTCAGGAGCAGTGCAAATCCTTTCTCTGAAGGGTCTAGGGAGGAGAAAAAAAGCACCTACCTTAAACCCCCAAAATATAAGAAAAAGTAACTTTTCCTTTTAGAAAAATGTGAAAAATCCAACTTACCACAGCTTTTTTTAAATACCAGGGAACATAATATTTTATTTAACATGCACACATACATAAATTCTGATGCTTTAGTACCCTATACAAAGACAGACACAAGGGTGTGCCCATGGTTTTTAAAGTAGAGATGAGAAGACAAACTCTTTTGTCACACACTATATAAAGTTTAATTAAATTAAATGAGCCACTACTTACATGAAATATAAATCCAAGTCCCTAGTCTAACCAAAATCTAACAAGTCACCAAAAATGCAATCTTTTTTGGTAAAGTCTATTCTAATATAGTGTATAGCAGGGGTCGGCAATGCATGGCTCTCCAGCCATATCTGGCTCTTTTGAGGGCCAGATATGACTCTTTCTGCAGGAGCCATAAAGTCAATTTTTTTTCAGGCGCTGTTACAGGAGCACACACTGTGAGCACTGTATGACTCTCATGAAATTATATTTTAAAAAATGTAGGGTTTATGGCTCTCACGGCCAAAAAGGTTGCCAACCCCTGGTGTATAGCATAGGGTTTTCCCCATTGCCTAACTAGAACCTGTCATGAAATTCATCCGGATCTTCTGTGTTTCCTCACACAGAATACAAACATCAATAGAGAAGCAGTCCCTGGGTATTTAAGTTTCAAGAAAAAGTGAAATGAGTAGTTTCTCCTTATGTAAATTTATTGTCTTAAACATTTTTGTGTCTGGATTGTCTTCATTTGACAATATCTGCTCTCTACCAGAGAATCGTCCTTTTTATTTTTCATTTTTCTTTTTTTTTTTAACCCTTGTACTTCGGTGTACTGTCTCATAGGTGGAAGATTGGTAAGGGTGGGCAATGGGGGTCAAGTGACTTGCCCAGGGTCACACAGCTGGGAAGTGGCTGAGGCCAGGTTTGAACCTAGGACCTCCTGTCTCTAGGCCTGACTCTCACTCCACTGAGCTACCCAGCTGCCCCTTAAATTTTTTAAATATTTATATTTTAGAAAAGTTAACATGGTTACATGATTCCTGCTCTTACTTTCCCCTTCACTCCCCCCCTCCCCAGCCCATGCACATTTCCACTGGTTTTAACATGTGTCATTGATCAAGACCTATTTCCAAATTGTTGATAGCTGCATTGGTGTGGTAGTTTCCAGTCTACATCCCCAATTATGTCGGCCTTTTCTTCTGTGTTTCCTCTCCTGCAGTTCTTCCTCTGAATGTGGGTAGCGTTCTTTACCCTAAATCCCTCAGAATTGTCCTGGGTCATTGCATTGCTGCTAGTACAGAAATCCATTACATTCCATTTTACCACAGTATATCAGTCTCTGTGTACAATGTTTTATTATGTTAGCTCATTCTACCCATGAGCAATCAATGTTTTTCCAATTCTTTAAATCTGGTTTTGTTTGGAAAGTGTTTTGTAGTTGTTTCGTATAATTCCTGTGTTTGTTTTGGTAGATAGATTCCTAAGTATTTTATATTGTCTAGGGTGATTTTAAATGGTGTTTCTCTTTCTACCTCTTGCTGCTGTGATGTGTTAGAAATATAAAGAAATACTGATGATTTATGTGAATTTATTTTGTATCAGAATCATCCTTTTTAACAAAAAAGAAGTAGGGGAAAATCAGTTTGGAAGAACTAACCAGCACTTCAACCAAATATGAACACTGTGTGATGCTACATGCCCACAGTCTCACCACTTCTGCAAATAAGGGAAAGAGATACAGTTCTCCCTCTCTACTCTGGAACCACGCTAGGCCACCAAAATTATAATAAATATTTTATTTTTCTCCCTTAACACTGTTGTATTCACAATGCAGACTTGCTTCCTGATCCAGGGTAACTCATTACATCAGCTCACCTATTTCCCAATGATTCTCTAATTCCATCACATTTATGTGCCTCAATTTATCTAGCTGCTTCTCAATTAAGGAGCATCTTCCTTTGTTTCTAGTTCTTTTTTTACAAAAAAAGTGTTGCTCTGACCATTAAATCACCTCTCTTCCTAGCTCTGATCCTTACTACCTCTGCATGACCTGGATCTCCAAGATAATCAAATCTCCCCACTATTCCACCCCTCTCCCAACCTGGGAGGCATTCACAGGTCCTAAAGAACCTATGCAAGCTCTCCAGCCTTGCTGCTGAAAGGTATCGGCTAGTCTGGTTAGGTTCTGGTCATGCTCCTTCAAATCTCTTCTCCCCTTCCATTCTTTCTCCTCCACTATTTTCTAAATTCAGCCCAGCCCATACCACATTTCTAGTCCCTCTTGGACCAGACCAGTCTTCTTGAGTACAGGAACATATTGATCAGCTTAGCATTGGACCTTTCAAGTAGGCTTTATTCTTCCACTGGGGAGATGAAGCTTGACACCAGGGCAATAACACTATACTTCTATCAGACCCCAAAGCCACTTAACACACAGCTGCTTCCCAAGAAATGAACTGTCTGATCCCACAATACAATTGGCTAGATAGAGAAAAGGCTGCATTCTTTTTGCAGAACATAAGATTTTATGATTCTCTTTACAAAATGCAGTTCCTAAGGACACTTGAATGGTGTAAGTTGGGAGCTGTAGTCCAATCACATCTCTGCCATTTACTAGTCCAGGCAATTAACCTTTCTAGGCCTCAATTTCCTCAAGTTCAATGGATAGTCCAGTTGGTTTTTTTAATTAAATGTTTTACTAAAAAATTTGATCAATACAAACAACTAAACTTGCTTAGTAACAATTACATTTCATGTCTAAGTAAAAAGCATCATAGTATTAATTTGCAAGCACAAAAAAGTATCATAATGAGAGGCAGTATGGCATGTTGGTTAGAGTTGGTCTTGAAGGTATGCCAGGAAGTCCTGGGTTCAAGTGCCACCTCTGACATATACTGACTGTGTGACCTTAACTCACTTACTTATTTTTAGAACCCTAACATAATCCTCTAAGCCTCTAAATTTCAGGAGGAGGAGGAAATGTCAATCTATCTTGGCAAAAAAATTTTCCTTCTCCTAAAGATTTCCTAGACCAATGAAATCCTAATATTATTATCACCCTTTTTTCACTCATCCTCTCTAGGTTCTTATTGGATTCTTTGCTCATTCATATTCATTCACTTTTCCTCTTATGGTTCTAATTAATGTGTACCCTTTGCATTGTTTCATAAAAGTCTTTCCAAATTTACTAGTATTCCTCATATATACATGTAGGACTTAATTATTTTATATCTTCTTACATTATTAAACTATTTACCCATTTGTCAAATATTTATATTAGAGGTTTTTAAAAAATTAAATATGTTGCTATAAAAATCTTTCAACAGCCAGTTCTTTTTTGTATTTTTGGCAACACTTTGAGGCTATCTTTCCCAACAGTAGAAATACTGGGTCAAAGATGATGATAATTTTATAACTTATGATACTGTTTTTTTTTAAGTGGATGAGATGAACTCCAAGTTCTCTTCCAGCTCTAAATCTGTGAACCTACAATTAACACCCCAGAGGCCCATTCTGTATCTCCTATGTCTCCATTTAAAACAACAACAACAAAAAAAATCTTTAAATACATTGGATGCTAAATCACTGAATTAAAGCTTTCAAGAAAGGAAGCCAGAGGCCCTGGGTTCAAATACTACCTCTGACACCCCCTTTATTTCACTTCTCTGGGCCTTGGCTTCCACATCAATACAAAAAAGGGGATGGAGAGCCTCCAAGTCCTCTTCCAGTGCTAAGCCTATGGCTCTTTGACTCTAGTGGGGGACCCTGGTGGCAGTCAAAGGGATAGTAAAGGGTACTGACTATCTTCACAGATCGCATCTGCTCTGTGAAGTTTGTTCAACAAATAACAATAATTACAAGATGTGACCAGCAGTCACTAAGCACCAATTCTCACCAAAATAATTGGTCTGGATTTATTTTCAAGTTTAGCTCATAAGTAAATAGGTTAACAAGGTAGGTAGAAAGTTTTTCAAGGGGAAGTGAGGTGGCTCAGAGGATTGAGAAACAGGCTTAGAGAGAGGAGGTCCTAGACTCAAAATCTGGTCACAGACATTTCCCAGCTGTGTGATTCTGGGCAAGTTACTTAACCCCCACTGCCTAAACCTAAGCCTCTTCTGCCTTGGAATCAATACATAGAATTGATTCTAAGATAGAAGATAAGGGTTAAAAAAAAAAAAAGTAAGGCATTTAAGCCTTGGGGAGATAATTTTCATCAAGTTGTCATAATTTAATTATAATTCCTAAAGAGAAGATGTGGTGATAGTAGCCATAACAATTAAGAAAATTCATTCCTATGCATCAAAGTAGCTCTGACTGAGAGAGGTCCAGAACTTGAGAGCAAGAAGGGGCCCCAGAGATCATCTGGTAGCAACCTCCTCATTTTAAAGGTAAAGAACTGCGATCCAGAGTTCCTAGCAAAGCTGGGACTAGAACTCTTATCTCCTGACTCTCCTGATTCTTAGGCCATTCTCCTTCTACTGTACCATGCATGCTGGTTGAGCTCCGTTTAAACAGAGAAGAGGCAGCAGAACAGGTGATGAATAACAAGTCAGGGTCCTGCAGAAATAAATTCAAGGAGTCTAACAATTGTTACTCAAACTGCCAATTGATGGTTTAAAAAATGGATAAACTGAGAGACTATACAGTGTTTAAAATTTTAATGTGCATATTGGGACTTTAAAAATGTTGTGTCCTAAAACAATAGTCAAAAAAGGTCTATTCTTTACACTTCCATCCTTGAAGTAAAAAAAAAATGTTAAATCCTAATATTAAAGTGGATTAGAGAATATTCTAACTTTCAAAATTTCATCTCATTTTTAACTTATGATGTCCTCTTAAAAAGCTAACAAAAATTGCTGATGAAAAGCGTACTTGGATAATAAAAACATTCAGATTCCAAAATGACTTTTTAAAATTTCAGCTTATTTAAAATATATTTAAGTCCATGGATGCTTTGTCCTGGACATGAAATCATAACACAATGTACTACCCATTTATGGTAATCTGTCAATTTTATAACTATATGCCTTTTAAATTTCTGCATTTTTAACTTACTGACATTTTTCCTTTTCCTAAACATTATCTTCCAAATAATCAATAAACATAAATCAACTTTTTTTTGTTTAATAGAAAATGTCTGCTTTAATACTTCATAACTTTTCAAAACAACTTTAAATTGTTTGAATGGGGTCTTTCCCCACCCCTTCTCTCAATTCAAGGCCATTGCACACCCTTCTCCCTCATTGTAAGGACACATCTGGTCTTACACTCATGACAGCTGGTTATATTCTGTCATCCACAGACTGAATCCTCAAAAATAGGACAGAATGAAAGGAACAGGACAAGTGTCTTTCAAAATTAGAACTTCAACTTTTCCATCTGTTTTGAAACCTATGCTTGGGTGAATTTGTAGAGAAATAAATCTTTCATTATGTGAACATACTGAACCACAAACAGTCAGTGAAGTAGCCAGGTCACCAGATAATGGAAAGGCTTATTTCAGAAAGAAATGCTTGCATTTATTAAGCTTTGATACAGTGAGTTCTATCAACCAAGAATATCATCTAAAGACCAGCTGTTACCCTGAAGTGTCTTTAATGATTAACATACTGATTATAACTCCAATTCCCTTGAAGACAAGCAAGATAAAATGCTTTTGGGAGGGGGAAAATATGCAGAGAAAGATTGTGTTAGTAAGTAATTGCTCAACTTTAATTTACCAATTTCCAAGATGATACTACATTTTAAATCAAATAAATAACAGAAACATCTGTCTGATCATTACAAAACTGACTCATCGTGTTTATCACAAATTGCTTGTAAGTCAGAGGGACGTGGTCTCTCCCATTTCTAATTGAAGAACAAAGGTTACTTTCTTTAGTCATGAAGATGATAATAGCTACAGGTTTCAATGAGGCTTTACATATTATTTAAGTTTATTTTTTATTCTTAAAATTTTAACAGACTATGTTCAAAGACTACCATCAGCTATAAGTATTATATAAGAAACAATCTAACCTAGCTTTTTGAACAGAAATTGATTAGTGAAATAAATGCACTTAGGGAATATTGAAGAAGCTACTATGTGCAATCACCAAGGAGCAGTTACCCAATTTTGGAAGTTGGGGGTTGGGGGGGGGGGAGGAATGTCTTCAGAAAGGAGTCCTTCCTACCCACTCTATTATACTGCCCTACTCTCATTAAAAGCAGGAAAAATGGATTACATAGAAATAGTCTGTTTTTCTTAAGAGAGCTCCAAGAAGTAAAAAAGGATCCTGATGATGCTCAGAGAATTAAGCCTCTTGTGACAATAAAATTATGCCAAAATGATTTGATGCATTGTCTGTACTGCATATTCAAACATTTGTTGAATTAAATAAAAGGTGTTCTTTCACTATTTCCTTATCTATCTTGGGTTTCTTGGATCCTTCATGGAGTCAGAATTCCAAGTCTTGGGTTCAAACGTCAGTCTGGATAATTTTTATCTATATAAACTTGTATAAGTCACTCCCAGCCTTGTGAGTCTCATGAGTAAAATGAAGGCATCTGAGAAAAAGATCCCTTTCAGCTCTGAATCATCTGATTCTATGTATAATCCTCAACTACAAACTTCTTGATAAACAACTGGTCAAACAGAAATTAAGCAGCTAGGTTTTCTCTACTGTCTATCCCAAGAGGGGTCTTTCCTTTTTCTTTCAACAAATACTGCCAACATCGTCATTCCTATTTTTCTAAATGTTCATCATGGCTTTTAGACTTCCTGACACAATTCTTGCAGGTTTGTGTCACTCTCCTCTTCTTTGGGTTGCTTGCCTCCCTTAACACCTTTTGAAGATGACCTTTTAAAGGTCTGAGCTTATCCAGTTAATGATTTAATCAGATTAGCAATTGGAGGAAAAAGAACATGAAGCACATGAAGGGGAACAGGAAAACCAAGTGGACGGCTGCCGTGGTAAGGGAGAGGCCTTGGACATCATCAGGGACTAAGTACTAGGGTGGTACCCAGAGAAAGAGGGGTTTACAAGGTTGAAAAGGATAAAGAAACAGAAGTGAGAAGCTGACAAATTTCCTGAACCCAAGAAAGGGTGAAAAAATTCTCCCTTTTCAACTTTCTTCTCTTCCCAGAGAGGCAATGTATATATTTCCTAGATAAATTTCTATCTTTATAAAGTTTCAGTCTTGCAAGGAATGGTATATATTCAAAGCTAACCCACCTAAAAAAGCAAGGCAATGGTCAAGACAATAGATAACCTTAACTAATGCTTCTGTAATACTGGCCCCACTGATTAAATGGGGCTTAACAAAGTTTATAACAAAACATAATTCTGAATCTGGAAAGGACTTTGGGCATGGATCCTTTAGCCCAAATGCCTTAGTTTACAAGTTACTTTATTTAAAAAATAAACACATAAATTTATATATATAAAAATCTGATTAATTTGCATTTTATTGATCCTGAATGTGTCTTATTCTAATGCCTTATAATCATGGCACAGGGGTGATCCACAGCTGGGGTAAGCTAGAGGAACATAAGCTCCAGCAAATTCTATTTGGCTAAAAAGGCTTCAAGTTGAAGTTCTGGGGTCTGATGATAGTATCTGTCCCAGGTGAGGCCTGCCTAAATATAAGGAAGCTCATCACCAGAAGGTCGGCCACCAACCTTTCTTCCATTCATTCATTCACTCATTCATCTACTTGTTTATCTACATAGCAACTCATACAGACCATTTGTCTTTCTAACAATTTTCATTGCTTTGAATATAATAATAGAAAAACCAGACTGAATTCTAGTCAACAAACTAGTTCCTTGAGGACTCCCATATTTACAGGTTCGCCTACTTGCTAAAATAATCAATCCTCAAAACACTTTCCTGGCAGACATGCTCAGAGTGGAAAATTGCTGGTAGTATACATTCCCAGAAAAGTCTGAACAAAGTGGCACTCAGTCTTCTAGTTTAAGTTTTCTCATTGTAAACAAGTGCCCTTTCCCCGATTCTATTTAGTATCATTTGGGGTTTGTTTTGTTTGCATTTTTGTGCTTTTTGTTGGTGATTTTGCTGTTTAAAGTTACTTCCCCCATGTTCCTTAGCACAAGAAGGCTGTCAGGCCTAGATAAGCTTCCTTCAGGCTGAGCCATAGAGCTGTTGGCAGCAGATTAACAAATCAACATGAAGGCACATCCAGAAAGAGGAAGAAGATACACGGCCATCTTTAGTTAGAAGCACACAGGAACCTAACCTTGGATTTCTCCTAAGAGCACTGGTTCAGTGTTCACTAGTTAAGGGTTCACGGTGACCTTGTAGAACACGACTATCAAATGGTGAGAATCAACAGTACTATTATGTGAAAGAGTACACCATTTAATACCTACTTAAGCAATAATTATGAAGAACAGATTTGATCTACAAAAAAAAAAATAGAAAATTAAATTGTCTAAAATACAAACTACCTTATGGCACACTCAGTTATTCAAGAACTACCTACTCTAGCCATGCTCTAATCACAACTAAAATTCCCTTAAAACACTTTAGAGAATTTTTTCTTAAATTAGTTCATATTACACGTAATGGAAAACAATGCCTACTTTTCTTTAAAGAGGTTTGGTAATTCACAGCCTCAATGCCCATCTCACCCAAAGATCAGATTTGTTGTTGGTGTGGGAGGAAGTGTAGCATGAGAAGCTATACTTTGCATCTATATTTAAAAAAAACATGTCCTAGCTCATTTAAAAAGTTTAAACATGGGGATGTGGGGGAGAGAGAGATACTGAGTAAATTATTCACACATTTTTAAATGCTTATAAAATAAATGTCATTGTGTCGGATATCAACTATAAACTTCACCTATATTACTGAATTCCATTCATATGCCAATTCTGGCCAAACCTAGACTATGATGATGAATTCATTTGCTTTCTGAGAAATACTAAAGTACCAGGTGCTTATATTTTAGAATGCCTGAATGCACGAGGACCTTTATAAAGTGAATCATAAAAACCTGTCATGGGTTTCTAAAAAACACATTTATGCCTGTGATCCACTATATTGCTTATTTGGAGGACTGTTTTGTAGTTTTTATAACATACATAGTTTTTAAAAGATGAGAGAAAAAGCTCTAGTGAGCATGTCAACCACAAACAATTAATAAACAGTTATTAAGTGCTATTTGCCAGGCACTGCCTTAAATGCCTGAAATAGAAAACAAACAAAAAAATCTCTGGCCCTAATAGAGAAGATAACATAAATTAGTACTGAAAAAGGTGAAGACAGCCTTCAAAGAGAAGGTTGTAGGAACTAGGAAAGGCCTCCTGTTGCAGGAGGTAGCATCTGAGTTGAGTCTTAAAGAAAGACTGAAATTCTAATTATATAGACTTAAAATTCCTATGTTTTAGTCTGGGTAGGTTCAAACTCTCAGAAGATGGCAGCACAGACCAGTGGAAGGTGAGGGAGGGCTGGAAATGAGGACAGAGGTCTGAGCCCAAGTTCTGCCACATCAGCCTCCTGTCTTTGGAAAAATCAGACAGAATCTCTGAACCTCAGCTTTCAGATGGGAAAAAATATCTGCCTTGTTAATAAATAGAAATGGTGTGCAACTCAAATAGGAAACTATATAGCAGTGAGTAAAAGCAAAGTACAGGTATCCCTTCCCCAATGCAGTTTCAATATATCATCGGTAGGCACATTCTGAGGAAGAAGTACAGGAGTGGAAACAGAAGAAAAACAACCGCTTGAACACATGGGTTGGGGTGGACATGATTGGGGATGTAGACTCAAAACTACCACACCAATGCAATGATCAACAATTTGGAAATAGGTCTTGATCAATGACACATGTTAAAACCAGTGGAAATACGCATCAGCCATGGGGGGGGGGGGGGGGTGTGTGTGTGAAGGGGAAAGTAAGAGCATGAATTATGTAACCACGTTAACTTTTCTAAAAAATAAATATTAATAAATGTTTAAAAAATATATATATATCATGGGTAGGGCATAATAAATTAAATTGGAATTTGGGAGGAGTTTTGCAAAAGACATACAGAAAGCCATTAGATAATACAAAAAAGTTTAGAAACTCAGAAATGCATAAAATATATGCATAGCATTATATAATATCAACAAATTTTATCTTTTAATACCATATACACAATTTCTTTTTAAAAGCTAAAATAAGTAAAAAGTTAAGTTTGTGTAAAGACTGCAAAAGCCAGTAGATGAGACCCAAAGACTTAAAAAAAAAACTTTAAAAGCTTATTAACTCATAAAAGCATATAATGTACTGTAAACATCTAATGAAACAAAAAATTCAGACTTCTTTTCTGATATAAAGAGAGGGCCAATAAATTTTATACAGGTTTTCCAGATCACAGGGGCACTATGCACTCCAAATCCCCATGATGTGGAAGAGATATCGGTATATTCTAACAAACTGGTGTTCTCCCCACAAAGTCTTTCACTAAGATTCTTCACTGTAGCACAACATTGAGAGTAGCTGCAAAGACACAGAGGATAGGCCTGGCAATGGAAGACATGCCTGCTTCTCAAGGGCCAGTCCACCTAAGTGTGACAAGAATCACCACCAGAAGACAAGCAGTAAAGTAGGTATATGGCCAATAGTTATTAAGCACCTATTATATTCAAGGTATTGAACTAGATGCTGGCTAACAAAAACAAAAATTAAAAACATTAAACATTGTTATGATCTGAGTGGTGGAAGGAATACCTACACAGATGAAATCACAATTATGGCACGGTAGAACGAGAGCTAGGGTCTGTTGTAAGGACCAGTTTGGAATCCCAGTTCTGCTATGCCATCAGGCAGCAATCTGGCTGTACATTTTAGGAGACTCAATTTCCCTATCTATAAAACAGAAAAAGCTATTGTAATGATCAAGTGAGTAAATGTACACAAAATATTTAGCCTATTATGTGCTACCTAAATATCAACTATTTTTTTTTTAAAGAGGGGGGTTTTCATTTGTTAGTATGTATTAAACCTCTTAAAATGTTAATTAGTGGAGACAACTAGGTGGCTTAGTGGATTGAGAACCAAGGGGCCACAGTCCCTGGTTCTGTTCAAATCTGAGCTCAGATACCTACTCGTTATGTGACCCCTGGGCAAGTCACTTAACCTCAACTGCTAAGTCCTTACCCAGTACTGATTCTAAGATAGAAGGTAAAGGTTGTTTTTTGTTTTGTTTTTTTTAATCAATTAGGTATTGATGGCATGGACAACAATTCCACCGTCTATCTTCATAACTGTGGGCCTCTTATCCCAAATGCCTGAAAGGCTTCATCCCTCCACAGTGAAAGGCTTTCCTGATCTCTTCCCCCTGCTATCAAGTGTTTGCCTCTCCAAAAACTACTTTGCACTGATTTGCCTAGGGAACTGCTAAATGCCCCTAGACTAAAGTAAAAGCCAGGAGAAGCAAGAATTATTTTGATTTTTTTCTTCTTCATGATAGTAGGGAAGTCTTTGAGTCCTAGGTACATCAGAATAAAATCTGGAACAAAAAAAGTTGACTTTGTTTAATAATCAGGCTACAGCTGTTTTATTCTTAGGTACCAACATATATAAAACTGAATCATTTTTGAGGTATTCCCTTTTGATATGTTTGAACTAATACTTGGAATTTTAGTGTGATGTCAACTGATTATGCCTTTCATCCTAAAAATACAGTTTTGCATAACTCAACAAAAACATCTCTCAAATTACTTTTCTATACAAATACACACTGAAAACCACCCCACAGGCACATTTAACATTTTCTCTGTTCTGGTCATACATGCAACCATCATGACAAAAGCAAACATTTTGGAACAACTCTTATATTAAGGTTCATGCTAATGAGAATTCCAGTTTTTCACTATCCCATTTTAGTTCACTTTTCTTGTGAGAAGAGCTATCAAACCCTCCTCTGAGATGGCTTGACAACTCCACAGTTTCTTATTTCCCTCCTCTACTCTCCACAGACACTCCAGCCACTCTAGTTTAGCTCTATTATCACTGATCACTTAGAACATTTTGACATGATCTCTCTGACTCAAATTCCTCCCCTCTTCAATTTATCCTTTCCATAGTGGCTAAAGTGATAGTCCTGATCTAAACTTTTGGGACAAGAATTCACTATTTAACAAAAATTGCTGGGGAAACTGGAAAGTAGTTGGCAGAAACTATACCCAACATCTCACACTAAATACCAAGAAAAGGTACTTGAGTCACGATTTTTAAATAAAGGCTGATATTATAAGCAAATTAGGAGAGCATAGGAAATTTTACCTGTCAAATCTATGGATAAAAAAAAATGACCAAACAAGAGACATAAGATCATGGGAAACAAAACACATAAATTTGATTACATTAAATTAAGAAGATTTTGTACAAACAACACTAATGCAGCCACGATTAGAAGGAAAGAAGGAAACTGGAGTAAAATATTTTATAGCAAGTTCCTTTGAAAAAGGCCTGATATCTCCAATATATAGAAAACCAAAATGATCAAAGGATAAACAGGCAGTTTTATGCATACTCTTTGATTCAGTAATACCACTAGTAATAATACCATATCCCAAAGAGAGCAAAAGTAAAAGGACCTCCTATATGTACAAAATACTTACAGCAACTTTTTCTGTGGTAGCAAAGAATTGGAAATCGAAGGGGTGTCTGTCAAATAGGAAATGGCTGAACAAACTGTGGCATGTGATTGTAATGGAATACTACTGTGCAGTAGGAAATGTTGGACATGATGGTTTCAGAAAAACCTGGAGACTTATATGAACTGATACAAAGAGAAGTGAACAGAACCAGAACACCATACACAGTAACTGCAATATTGTACGATGATCAAATATGAATGACTTGGCTATTCTGAGCAATACAATGATGCAAGACTATTCCGAAGGACCCATGATGAACAATGCTATCCACCTTTAGAGAACTGATGGAGTCTGAGTGCAGGTTGAAGCATAATTTTTTTCCACTTTATTTGTCTTGCTTTTTTTTTTTTAACAATATGGTTAAAATGGAATATGTTTTACATGATTTCACAAGTATAATTAATGACAAATTTCTTGTCTTCTCAGTGGGTAGGGAAGGGCTAAAAGGAAGAATTCAGAACCAAAAGAAATTTCTTAATGAATGTTAAACATAAGTAATAAAGCTGAGAAAAAAAATTTTAAAAGAAAAGATAAAAAAATATTTCCTGAAGCAAAGGTCTGAATCAGTCACTTCTTTGCTCAATAAGCTCCGTGACTCCCTAGTGCCTCTAGGATAAAATACAAAATTCTCTAGCATTTAAAGCCCTTCAGAGCCTGGCTCCAACCTACCTATCCAGACTTAATCTACATTATTCCCCTCTGTGTACTCTGCACCAGAGTCAAAGTGGACTTATTAGATTTTCTTTGGCACATGACACTTTATCTGTTTCCATGTCTTTATCATGACAACGATATATATAGTCCCCTTCTTTCCTATATGTCTTAGAATCCTCTTGGCTGTTTTTGCCTCCTCTATCACCCAAATTAGCTTCTATATACTTTCTACATAGTTGTATATAATCTTGTATGTAGGTGTGTTGTTTCCTCTGATATAGGATCCTCAAGGGCAGGGAGTCCTATCTCAGTTTTGTCTTTGTATCCCCAATGGTCTGGCAAACAATGTGGTTAATAATTGCTTGCTGACTGTTTCCCCAGAATCATCCAAACGTACTATCTTCAGAAATGGCAACCATAAATCTGTCTGTCTGTCTGTCTGTCTGTCTGTCTGTCTGACACACTGACACACACACACACACACACACACACACACACACACACACACACACACACAATGGGTTAAAAAGGTTATGCCAAAAAGAGAGATATGGTCACTAGAATAAGGCCCAATTATGTTTGTTTTTCTAAACTTCTGACAAATTTAAGTTCCTGTACATGTGGGAAGAGGTGGTAATAAATGACTGGCTAATATTTTCCAAAATGGGAAAATCCAAGTCTGTAATAAACGAGACGGGCATCACCAGCTAACTTGTTCCACTTTGCTGAATGTCAGGCATCTGTTTTACTTTTATCACACCTATGTACCAGTATCTGTGTTTAACAGAAACTGGTCTGTGCAACACAAGTCTAGCAGAAAGACAGACAGAAGTGCCAGGTAAATTGATTCAACTGAGTAGTGAAAAAGTTTTACACTAGACTCTCGTACTCTCGGGGTTTTTAAAAACCCTTGACAAATATACATAGAACTAAATAAACTGAGGAGTAAAAACCAAGCAAGCACAGACTGAGTTTGCTTTTAACTTAGGCTGAGTTCATTGCCAATAAGGCTTTAATTTCCATCCTTAAGTGTAAACACCCTGAGTATATATATGCCTCCATCTTCCCCTCCCCCCATGCCCTAGCACTGCCACCCAACCCCCATGGGAAAACTTCTTTCCTTGGTGGCCATCCTAACAGGTCTGTGGTAGCATCACTGGCTCTAATCTGAAGAGGGGAAAAAGCAGAGCACAAATATATCCAGCTGGCCACACATGCATTTTCACAATGTCAAAAACCTGGTCTGGTCTTCCTTAACTATTGCAACAATGAGTGTCTTTGCAGCTAGATAACCTGACAAAAGGGTCAAATAAATCTAGAGTTGATATTAAGCTTTCCAGTCTTGTCAATCCATAGCAAAACAGGAGGAAAAGACTTGGGTCATTTCTGATCTCTGGAGGCAAGGAAACCGTGAATCTGCTGACTACTTCTGGAAGCCAGAGTGTGTCTGTGACAGACCCAATGTTGGTGAGAAAAGGTGGTGAGAGGAACTGGGGGAGGAGGGAAGAGGAAAGGAGCCACAGAAATTGCCTCAATGAAATTTTCCTTTTCTTGCCTGTCCTAGGGGTTTTTGTACTCCTTTAGAGCCCTCGGCTGTCAGAACATGGGGAGCCTGCCACCCCGAGGCTCACTTCATTAAATGCCATTTTGGGCCTAATTTCACATTGTGATCCCCTCTACTGAAGCAAGGCAGCAAAGCACCAGATGCTGCCGGGGCGCCACCTTCAAGCCCCCATTCAAAACTAAGTACCCCAAGCCTGTTCTCTCCCGTCAAAGGACAAAGTGCGGGCTTGTCTTCAGCCCACTTCGGATGCTTGATTATCATCTCCTAGCCCAGCCCACAGCTATCGCCTTTCCTTCTTCCCAAGCCTGCTGGAATTTGAACTTTAAATGGATGTCCTCCTTGGTAACAATAGATAAAAAGGGGGCCTTTGATTGTTCATGCGTTGCTGAAAAGAAAAGGCCCAAGATTCATCCTGGCTGAGCCCTAGCAGGATCTCATCAAGCGCCGCTCTCATTCCATTCCAATGGGACGCTTTAGCCTGTAGCTACTCATTCAAGCTCACAGTGTCTATGTTTCCATTTCAAAAGGGATGAATTCCTCAGGTTTCCCGTTAAGAAATGAAATGTTGATCCTGTGAATGAAGGGCAACACCAAACTTGGAATGCAGCCAAGAGACTCTATAACACACTGCAGTTTGGAGTTAATTCAATACTTATTGATTGCTGGCAGGATTTATAACCGCATTATTCATAAGGGGGGTGGGAAGGAGTACTGGGCAATGGGGCTCAATAAAAAAAAAAAGGAGTTTGGGGCATTTTTTTGTATTTCCTGCCTTTCTAAGGTACAAGCTCTTTGTTCTACTTCTCAAGTCCCAGCCTACAACTTTTACAGAGGATAGTTTTAATTCTTAGCTCATTGAGTGGATGAGGTCAAACACAGCCCAATCAAGGTGAAGGGATATCGTAGTATTCTGGGTTCAGTCTTCCCCAAATCCCTTCCTCTTCTGACTCTAAAACAAATCTGCCTGATAGAAAAGTGACAATCTGAAGAGACTCTAAATATGCAAAGTCTTCCACTACAAACTTGAACAGAATTTAATAACCTTTTCACAAAGGGCAATACATTTCATACAAAGAATGTTACTCTGTGGAAAGTAACAAATGCTCATTAAGGACGCTAAGCCATCTGAAAAATGCTCACACTCCCTGGCAATGTTTTTCTGGGAGATAGTTGCCAAGTTTCAACCTCATTAAACCCATAGATATTTTGTAACCAGTCCATTCTGCCAGGCCCTCCCGCCACCAGGAGGGAGAGGGGGATGAAAGGGAGGAGCAGCTGCTAAAGGCACCTAGCCTCCCCGAGAGGAGCCTTCAAGCAGCAGCTGCCACCCAGCCAAGGGCTCCAAAAATCCACCAAATTAACTCTTCAAACTCACATTTATATTCTGCTCTTAGCGTGGGACCCAACACTGGTGGCCTCCTCAGCATGACAAGAGGGATAAGCCTGAAGGGCTTGCCGGTTTCTTGAATTCCGATTAAAGTCATGCTTCGGATACCTGCATACTGATTAAGTTCTCAGAAATGCCCTGCATGGCAGAAGTACATTCATCTTACCCTCATCGGCCAGATCCATGTTTCCTTTATAATCAAAAGAGCAGCCATACATAATGTTGGGGGGGGGGGGTATTGTCTGTTAAGAAACCTTTTTTTTATTTTTTAAACAACTGTGTGCAGAAATCATATATATTGTAGTGAGTTTTTGCTAACAGTTTTCACTATACTTATGCAACTGAAAATAATTAAGAATGAGTGTATATGGATAACCCACACGAAATGTTCATTTATTTACATGCTATATACAAATAAGTACTTGATGTCTGTGGGTCTTTCCCAGAGAATCAAAGCTCAATCTCTGGAATATGTCATTTAGCTAACTAAGGAGGTTCAGCTCTGTTACTCCCAAATCCTTTGAAGGTTTAAGAGTTCATTTTGAAACATTCAATCACTCTCAGGAATCATTCTATAGATATTGCCCAGAGAGGTGTGAGTGAAAAGTGTCCTTCCTTTCAGCCCATCAAGTGAAAAGATGGTTTTGCTTTTCTCACATGGGAGGGATGGGGAACTCAACATTCAAATGTAGGCAACACCAACACAATATTGGACTTCTTTTGTTGTGGTCATTTGTGGGTGTTAAATGCTTCTCTTTATAAAAAACTATAATAGAATCCTTTTAAATAGCAAGTTCCCCAGGATATTTATGTACTATGTTTATATATTTCTACTTATTTAAATGGATAAATTTCACAAATTTTGAGAAAAAGACTACTTAAGGGATAACAGTGGATGTTTTCAAAACTATCAATATTTAAAAATTAATATGTTAAACAGGGCTGTTAAATTTCCTGCTAATATTTAAATCATGTAAAGCAAGAAGCCACACAAAGCCTATTCAAAGAAAGTCATAAAGGCTATATATCTATATCTATATCTATATCTATATCTATATCTATATCTATATCTATATCTATATCTATATATGGCATTGACTAGTCAGCCAGTATTATACAGAACCTCTTTCATCTCCAAAGTTCCCTGGGCTCTATGAAATGCTATTTGATTTCACATTGAAAATAAGATTCTCCTTTTTAGAAGACCTCTTGTCTTCTGGCCCTAAATTGCAGTGGGACACAAGTGTGGCCAAAAGGGATTAGAGTCAAGACTTTAGACAGGCAGATTAATATCATTCAGTTCCTAGTACCTTAGAAGGCATTTAATATGTCCGTTAAAAGGAACAGATATATAAGTTAAGTGAATCAGGTCCAAAGCTGACTATGGCAGAGAGAAGCAAGCAGATGCCATAGAGGCCCAGACAGGTAAGGGTCAAGTCTAGGAAGATTATCAAAGGTAGAGATCAGGAACCCAGACTGAAGATAAGGGAAACCAGGGGTCAGGGAATAAAGCCAAAGAAGTGTCCAAGCAACCAACAATGGGGATCTAGGGAAGAAGTTGGGCAACTGGCACACAGGACACCCAGCATTGAGAGTAGAACTTGAAACTGAGGCAATGCCAAAATTGGTCTTAGAGTAGGTAAACTAGGCTACAGCAGAGAAAAAAGAAGGGGAATTGGGGAGAGTAGACACTATTTCTGACAAGTTCACCCTCAACCATTCCCTCTATCTCAAATTTGCACCTCCAGCCTAACCCTTCCAAATGGTCACTAAATCTTTTCATTTTAGGATCCTGATCTCTTATAAAATCAGTACCTGTTCCCCAACTCCTCCATTTTGTAATAGTCACCCAGGCTTAACGCTGAAGAACCCAGAGGGCAGTATGCTATAAAGAAAAGAACACTGGATTTCTAAGTTTGCTTTCTGGCACTGCTCCTTCCTACCCCTGTGGGTACTGTTTGGGACTTGGATCTGTTTCCTCGACTATAAACTGAGAGGATTGTACTAGATAATCTCAAATGTCTCTTCTGGCCCTAAATCCCGTGGTCCTTTTCTGTCTCAAGTCCTATCTGCTTATTTTTGTCTTATAGGAGAGCCTTCATTTACCTCTGCCTTCCAGTAGTCAACAAAATCCTTTGGACCCTACCTTTTCTTCAAGCCCTAGTTCAAAACTCTCCATGAAGCCCTTCTTTAACAATCCTAATATATGCCAATCTTCTCTCTTCTTCAGTTTTTATAAAATTAGCCTGTGAATGAATCACTCATTTGGCACTTAATAAAATAGTTCTGTATTATTACTTAACTTTTCATACAAAATCATCTTCCCAACCAGACTGGAAAAAACTAAAAGTAAGGAAGACATCTCCCCTGTATAATTACTGTGAAGTGAAAAAAAGTGAAAGGGAAAAAAACAAGGATTAATGGTAATGTGGTTCGAACATCATAAATAAGATACATAGGTCATTAAAACAGATGTCCAAATTACCATTTTCTGATAAACTGAATTAAGATTTAAGAAAAGTTGTCTACATATTTGTTTCTGACCTGAACCCAAATTATTTTATAATATAAGTAGGGGTCGGGGAGCCCTCAGTCCATCTTATCTTAATGATGTAGCTAGTTTTTTCAGTTCCAAGTTTGCAGGACTGTGTTCTGAAGAACAATTGGGGGGGGGGGGGCGCAGCAGGAGGCAGAAGGCTGAGAAGCAGGGGCATCTGAGAACATCTGCATTAACCACTTCCAAAGATGTCTAATTATTAGGCTGGGCACATAGCACTTCAATCCAGGCTTAGCCCTGTATCACAGGCTGGAGTTTAAAGTGAGGTCACCTATTTTGATTCATTCAGTGTTTAGCTACTCCTAATTAAGTTGTGTGCCAGCATTCATTAATGCAGCAACTGATATTAGACATTGGATAGCTGACAACTTATGAATGGCCTTGTAGATATTCAATGTGTACATTAGGGCATCTTATACCATTATTTTGCACCTGCCGTGGTTGAGAAATTTTAAATCATTCCCATTTAAAGCCAACACTAGCATGTGCCTGCAACTGATTTAGAAATACACAGAGCTTCAGAAACGAAACAGGGAATCTAGTGTTCATATCCTCAGAAGACAAGCATTGCAATTCTACAAAGCAATGTATGAACTGTTAAACCACAAGACACCTGTGATAAATTGGTGGTTATAAAACATTTTCTGATACTCTGGCAACTCAGCTAGAAGACTTGCTCTTTTAATATAGCACATGGTCATGTCAAACAGAAGTCTCTGAAACCTATTACTAACTTCCCTTTCTTATCACCCTGGCCTTTCTACCCCCAATCAATTCATTCTCTCCCTCTCTGTCTCTCTTCTCTCTCTGTCTCTCAAAAAAAAAAAAACCACTTTGCAAATTTGTAAGTCATCATTGCACAGTGGCTATGCTAATCTACTCTGCAGGGGGGGGGGTTTACTAGAAGAATATTGAAAAAAGAATATTCAAGCGGCCAAAATAATTTCCCACTCAATTTTTTTTCAACCAGTACTAGTGAAAGAGTATTAGCTTTTAAAAAAATGAATGCCTTCCATATCCAAGTAGAGAGGTGCCAAATGAAGAACTCAATTGTCTGTCATAAGCAATAAAGGTGAGAGGCTGAAATAAGAAGGCAAGAAGGACAGTTAGAAACTGATCTCCATCATCATGACCGCCATCCAAATCTTGTGAATTCATGAAAATGCATACAGGTATGAGATTACAGCTAAAACATGATTTTTTTAAAACTATGAATCAATGCAAAGTAACCTAGAGCTTTTAATAGAATCAATACTGAGTATTGGTTCCAAGACAGAAGAACAGTAAGGGCTAGGCAATGAAGGTTAAGTGACTTGCCCAGGGTCACATAGCTAGGAAGTATCTGAGGCCAAATCTGAACCCAGGACCTCCCAGCTGCTGATTTTTAAAAGCTCCCACAAAAGTACTTTTTTTAAAATTCATCTTAACTTTTAAGCCTTAAATGGCATCATTTATACTTTTCTCCAACTGTCCTTAAGCTTACTACCCCAGGCAGACTTCATTTTAAAGAACAGATGATGGCAAAGTGAATCTATTTTCCTAGTGGTTGCCATCAAGGAGCAAGAGTTAGATCTCCACAGAGGTGGGAAAAAAAAAACACACTATTTAATACCATGACACATACGACAAAATTTATTGCTAGAATATGAAGCACAATTTGATATTCTATCTTCCCTACCCCTTTTCCTTTAAAAGAACTCTCCTATTGTTCAGGAGGTGCTCAATACACTTCACAAGGATTCAGAATAGAAAGACAAAAAATGGCACAGTCCCTGTCCTCAAGGAAATTATATTCTAGCAAGGAAAACAATATTTGCACAAATACATGAATACAAAATATATTCAAAGTAAACAGAAAGTAATCTGGGGAAAAGGGAACACTACTAAGGGGAATCACAAAAGGTCTTGTGTGGGAGATTACACTTGACTGAAACTCTGGAGGGAGCTAAGGATTTCAAGAGGTGGAAGCCTCGGAGAGGACTTGAGAAAAGGCATGGAAATGGGAAGGGAAATGTTTTGTGTAGGAAACAGCAAGAAGGCCAATTTGGCTGGAATGTGAAGCCTGCAAAAGGGAGTTCTATGTAATGACCCCCAAAAGGTAGGCTGGAGCCAGACTGGGAAGCATTTTAAAATGACAAAAGGAAGAGTTTGTATTTCATCCCAGAGGCAACAGGGAGCCACTCGATCTTTTGGAGCTGGGAAGTGACTGGTCAAACTTGTACTTTAGGAATATCACTTTAGCAGCAATATGGGGAAACACTTGGTGCAAGAAGCTATTTGTCCCAGTCCAGGTAAGGGGTAAGTACAGTTTAAACCAAAGTGGTTGTGAAGTGAATGGGGAGAAGAGGACAAATGTAAGTATCTCTAAGAATTATATACTTAAGAGCTCCCAGAACTTTGTGGCTTTCTTTTTCTTTTGTAATGTTTTAAACAGCAAGATACTACACTTCATCTGAAAACTCCCTAACCTATCAATGGAAAGTTACACAAAATGTGTTAGTTCCCATTTTATTAGAAATCTTTACATTGAAATTTTAAATCAGGTCAATGAGTATTCCTTGCAGGACCTCTGGTAATTGAAGAAATAAACTTTGGGCCCTACTTATTAAATAATAAATCAAAAGAATTGCTTCTCCCACCAACATAAAAAATTTAAGATAATTTTCAACTTAGGGGTAAATCTTATAAATAGAAAAAGGTGTCTTCTATCATTGCTGGCACATGACCAATATGTCGTCATCAGCAACCTTTTCAAAGTTAATGAAATTACTAAAGCTAACAGAAGTTAATAGTTGCAGTGCTAATGAAATGACCTTCCATTTTATGAAGGTTACAGATTCATTATTATCTAACTCAATAGCTACTTGAACAAAAATTCAGTTTACATGGAAACTATGTCCTCCAATACAAAGCACAACAAGATTCACTTGAATTTAGTAAACAAAGTGTTCTAATTTGTCTTCTGCTAATACTTATATAACAAACAGAAAAGAGGGAATGGCAGTTTTGGGAAGGATTCTCAAACAGAATTTACAGAATAAAAATTATCATTATAATTATATTAAGCATTTATTTTTATTTGTATAGTTCTCTTACAAAATTTACCTTACAAATTAAAATCCTTTTCAGATCTCCCTGTGGTCCTATAAAATCCTATACTAGTTTTCCTCTTCTGGTGGCCCTCTGACATTTTCAGTCTTGGGTCAAGCTCATTCTCTACATAAGAAAGTATAAGCCAACCCTTTCCTTTCCTAATGATAGGTAACTCTCACATCCTTGATATGTGGGTTTGAAAGGCCAAATAAATGTGGTACTGTAATAAATCACATTCTATTTTACATGGAGGTCCATTAAACCTGTCACATTGAAATGAAATTCTCTCTGTTAATTGTGCGTAACTAAAAAAAGCACACAGCTCACAGGGACTCTTCCAAGTATCTGCCTCTCCAAAACAAGAAAAAGAATTAGGAGTATCCTCCTGGGAACCAGAAAGAAAGGTTAAACTTGTTTCCTAATAATAATTATTGTTCTAAAAGGATGACTTAAAAAAATTAAAGCCATGGAAACTTCCCGAAGAATTCTATTTTAAACTCTTGTGTATAAATGTGTTACTATTAAATGAAGTACAGTAAAAGCTTATTTTAAAAATCTTGTCCAAGTTCATTCTTGAATTCCACAGTGTTAGTAAGCAGGCAGTGGGGTGTAAGAGAGAACAATGGACTCAAGAGTCACAGGACTTCCATGCAGAATCTTGCCCCTGTTCCTTACTATTTCTAGGACTGTAGGCAAAATTTAGCCTTTTGGGGAAAAAAATGAAGGAGTTGTATGAGATGATCTCTATGGTCCCTTCCAATTTTAGGTCATTCAATTAATTATACAGTTAGTATTCTTTTCCATCGTAAATTAGTGATGGAACTTGATCTCTTCAGGTGTAAGCCTGGCTTTTATAAGCAATGCAGAAAGAATAATTAAATAAGCTGGTCCCCAAATAAAGAACTTCCAAATTTAATTCTCATACTGGAGGAGGGAAAACTTCTCGGAGAAAAAGACATATTGCAGATTTTTTATTAGGGTATTACTTAAAATTCTGAAAATGAGGTCAAAGGCATTTAAATGGAAAGAATGATTTCACTGTATATAGTGTCACTACAGTGATCCACTGAGTGGCTATGAAAGCTAGAAATTAAGCAGAAGCTATTTTCAGGGCCAAGTGGTAATAAAAAAAAAAGTTCAGTGAAACAGAATAAAAATAAATTCATCAAATAAAAAAAAACTTTTACAAAATTAACTGACAAATAAGATATGCAACACCTGCCACTCAATTTAAATTCAATAAAAACTTAAGTGTCCTTAAAGCAAACAGATTACCCTCCCCCCACCCCAAAAAAATTTAGTGTGGGAGGAACTGTGTTTTGGTTCTTAAATGTACTTGTCATGGCAACCAACTTAATTTCCATGATCCCTGATGTATGGTTATAGTTATAGTAACAAAGATCTTGTTTCACCTGTTGGTTCACGGAAATATTCTTATTGGTCACTGTTTTTGTGCAGGCAGTCAGTACTTAATAAATGTCTGTGAACCAAAGCTATGGACATATACCGTTGGCATATGAAGGAAAGACTCAAACTCTCCACCCACAAAGATCTAAGTACCCAGTGAGTAGACAGACAGCAACCTTATTCCTAGTGGAGTTAAAGCGTTCTGTTCCCCAGGATCAGGCACAATACTCAGACCTCTGGAATACAATAACCACATCCTTAACAACCACCAACCACTCCGTTGTTACCCAAACCTTAAGCTAGCCAAAAGCACTTTGTGGGAAATGTATAATTTAAGACAAAAATCCTACTAAAAAGACAAAACTTAATTACTTAAATTGATCATTTTACTCAGCATGTCAAAACAACTGCCTACTCTACGATTTTCCTTTCATAAACCAAATCAGTTTGCTAAAGCAAAATACCTCCTTCTACAATTCTCTTTTCTAAAATTGCAGTCTTTTGCTAATCACCATTTCTGTTCTTCCCTGCTAAACAAAACAGATTTTAAATTTAACATATATTCCAGTTAATGTATAACAGTACTATGGTGTGGGGTTTTTTGTTGTCATCGTTTGCTTTTTAAGTTTGCTTAGAAGACTGAAGTGCCAGCTGAGCCCATGCAGGATCTGGCAGCAGGCATTCTGGGAAACCAAGTCTTACATTTAAAGATCTGGTTCTGTTGATGGCAATGAACAACAGGCCCATTTGTTCTTTTTACATTGAGAGACATAAATGGCACACTAAGACTAGAGAGGGGGAGCCAAGCAGATCTGGCAAGAGAATATGCTGAATATAAGAGACATCCAAAACACAAGTTTTGCCTAGAAACTTACTTTCAAATTCAAAGAGAAATTCATGACAGTGAGAGAAACTAGATTACTTTGATATATTAGTTATTTTGAAGCAAGTAATCATGCTTAGTTCTGTCTTCATTATTTTAATTTTCTAAAGATAGTATAATGATTATACTATAATCACTTTCCAGAAACAGCTCCTGCAGTGAAAAGCTATGCTAACATTAAATAAACACTGGGATCAAGAATGAGGAATCATCAGGTATTTTAAAAAACCAACTTTTTCATGCTGAATTATCTTAGTATTTCCATTCTTAAATAGTCTGCTTCAGATAGAATGTCTAATGTCTACTGGCTTATAGGATAAACTATTAACACTGACTGGAACTATAAACGGTACCTGAAAAGATGGATGGTTGGATATGGTCTATGTAAATGAAGAGCTGAATTTACTTTTAAAAAAATACAGCCCCTTAACTAATTAAGAGAAACTAAAATACATGATATTAATTTCTAAGGTCTTTTTCAACCCTCAAATTCTATAATTTTATTAAAAGCATAAATTTTAGTTTTTATAAATCAAGAGAATCCACTCAAGTGCCAGCATTAAACATTCTAGTTATTACTAGTTGAAAATCAACAAGCATTTATTACACTCCAACTATGTACCAGATACTGAACTAGATAGACACTAGAAACAGAAAGAAAGAAGAACGATCCTTGCCCTCATGGAGAGAATACAACATGTTCACAGATCAGAAAATTGAGGAAATATACAAAATGAATACAAAATGATTGGGAGATGGAGCACAGGAGGAGAGAGGCAATGAAAATAATACTAGGCTTAAAAACCTGGGAGACTGGAATAATGGTGGTTCCTTTGACAGCTATAGGAAGAGATTTGTAGGGAAAAAAACCACCAGTTCAGCCCTGCCATACTGTTGGAGATTTTTCCAGTACATAGCATTCAAAATATCCACTAGACAATTGGTGGCACAGAATGAAACTCAGGATAAAGACTAGATTTATGTATCTGTGAATAATCATCAGGGTAGAGATGATCATTAAACACATAAAAGTGAAAAGATCAACAGGAACATGCTCTCAGAGAGAGAAGAGAAAGGGGGGCCCCAGGCCAGAGCTAGGTGTGTGACAAGGTTGAAAGAACTAGGAAACACTGCTAACTTGCCAACTCAGAAAAGAGGAAGAATTCAAGAGAAGTGGGTGGGGAAAGAAGGGTGAAGATGGAGAAAAGACCATCAGATTTGGCAAGTAAGAGGTCTTTGGTAACTTTGCAGAGGGCAGTTTCAATTAAGTGATGAAGTCAGAAAGGTTGAGAATTGCATGAGCAGAGAAGAAGTGGAAGTAATTAGGACAGACAGCTCTTTCAAGAAATTTGGCTGAGAAAAGAAGGGAGAAATAGGCTGATGACCCTTTGAAGTGGATGGTAGGGTCTAGTGAAGGTTTTTTTTAAGGATAAGGTAGACTTGGCCATGTTTGAAGGTTCTTTGTAGTGAATGCTAGAGATATTGGCTTGTTTTAAAGAAACTTATGTGTATTGCTTTTTGATTAAAAAGCTTTTGTCTTATATGTTATCTCATTTGACCTGGCATTAATCATGTGAAATAAATAGTTCAAGCAGTATAGAGATGGGGAAAATGAGGTTAAGATTTTACAGTATTATATGGTTTATCAGGGTCCAAGCCAAGATTCTGGTCACACAAGGATATGGATGATTTCACATTTAGTACTTTCCCAATTTCACAAAACTGCTTCTCTGCATAAATTAAAAATCACCTGCCAGAATGGCCAACTTTGGGAGTTTAAATTTTAAATAGAATTGAGCAATCACTTGAACCCTTATAGAAGAATAAGGGTGTTAGAACACACATAATAATTATAGGATTACAGAGGAAGAGAGGCGAGATAGGTTCTCACTGGTATTCAATATGTCTATATTAAAAAGTAACATAAGGATTTAATCAAAATCTCATGATGAGACTTTGATAAAGAAACCTGGCAATTAAAGAACTTTTTCTAAAGTTCAGAGTTCTCCATTAGAATGATTACCGTTTTTCAGCTTCCCAATGAAGAGTTCTGTCCACATCATTGTACCCTTCAAAAACTTTCTCACCTACCTACAGAGTAAAATATAGAATCCTTAGCCTAGTTTTATTTAAGGCTCTCTGCAATGTGATGCTCCAAACTACTTTTGTGCCCACATTTCACAACACTCCATAATTTTATAAACCTTACAGTTAAATATAAATTCAAGTTATCTTCATGCACAAATTATTGTAGTAACATGCTACTTATTCAGCCAACTTAAGCCTAACACATGTTCTTTCTGTTCCCTGTTGTCATTTTGATTCTATAGAGATTGCAGTGTTCCACATTATGGAAATATACTCGCATTACCAGGGCAACTCTAATGTGAGAGATTTTTGTAGCAGGGAGCAATTTTGGACTGGGGGGCGGGGGGGGGGGGATTAGTTGGTAAAGTACAACTCAATTTCCTATCTCTTCAATCCACTCAATCTATTATATTAACTATTCAATCTCATTTAATTATCTGAGAGGCCTGTATAAGAAACCAATTGTTCTTGGAAGGACCCAGCTCAAGCCCCTGGGAGTTTAGGTTTGATATTAAAACAAAACAAGACCTCACAAGTCATTTAAGTTATCAAAAAAAGAGATTTACTAAGCCATTAACAGGAGGACTTTCAAGTCATTTAAGTTATCAAAAAAAGAGATTTACTAAGCCATTAACAGGAGGACTTTACTCAACAAGAAGAGGCATCAAAGATGCCTCAAGTTGATTCAGTTTAGTGAAACTCCTATCATATAATCCACTAGCCAATAAGGCACCCTTGAAGCTTCTTGTGGTTGGTTTGTACAGGAAGTGATATCATCAATCTGAGTCTTCAATTCCCTAAGCTAATCAACTCTTGCAGAGATCTCAATACTTTTTAAAGGAAAATGTAGCCTAACTTGCATGAGGAAGGATTAGGAAAATGTTCTTTCCACATCCATCAACCAATATATGTATAGTATGTCAGGTGAACTAATTTGATGGAATGATAGTCCACCAGGGGTGTCAGTCTGGCCAATACCCATTCTGTAGATAGTGAAGACAGACTTCTACATTGCTGTGGATTTTATTGGGACTCTAGTCATGTGCAAGGGTTCTATGGCACTAGTACAATATAGATATACTTGGAAAACCATCTATAGAAACTCTTATTTGGACTCTTCTAAGAATATTTTTCCATGACACTAGAAGGATGATCATATCTCCCTGTTTTTCAACTCACTGGATACCAAATATCCCACAGATCATCGAACAGCTCCACAGTCACATCTGCCATTGTTGTTGCTCAGTCTTGTCCAACACTTTGTGACCTCATTTGAAGCTTCTTGGCAAAGACAGTGTAGGGGTTTGCCATTTCCTTTTCCAGTTCATTTTACAAATAGAAACTGAGGCAAATAGAGTTAAGTGCCTTCCCCAGGGTGACAGCCAGATATGAACTTGGAAAGATGAGTCTTTCCTGACTCCAGGTCCAGCATTTTATCTACTATACCAACTAGCTGCCTGCATCAGCCTTAGTCTTGTATTATTTTAATGTGTGCAAGGGAGACAACTCATTTGAGAAAAGCTTTTAAGGCAATATTTTGTTCTGACTCAAATGCTTAAAAAAAAAATCAACAAATACACATAGCAGAGATCTTTTATAGTCTTTATACTTCTCAGTCAACTGTATTAATAGAAAGCTACAGTATGCTATAGAAACTGACCTGCAAAAGTCTTCACTGTTCCCCTCAAGTTTTTATCAAGCATATTGTTCATATGTATATAGATTATTCTTAATTTTAAAAAAAGAGAGATTTGAGTAAAAAGCAGGCTATTAACTAAAATGATGCTGCAAAATGCCCCCACGACATGGAAGGATTATAGGATTTTGAAAAGCTACGACAAAAGAACACAAATTCTAACAGGTCCTTTCCCAAGAAAAAAAAGTTTTGAATGTGGATCTCATGATTGAGGCTAGAACATCTGAGGACTTCCCTACCATGTTCAGAGTGGCTCATGACTTAAAAGTTAGCTACCAGTAACTCATAAAACTATTTAATAAGGTAGACAGGGGTTATAATCTAAATGACAAGAAGAATCAACCATGACTAAGAATTTTAGTAAAAGAAAAAGGGATATATAGTTGGGAGTTGCATGTCATCTTGATCTTCTGGAATTTCATCTCTAAGATCACCACCTCTCATCCCAAATACTAATTTCAGAGTACCTTTTTAAAAAATGAGTTACTTCTGACACATATTTTACAACTGGAAAAAAATTCTGCTTAAGTTAATAAGAAAATTAAAGAGATGATGGACATTAGTTATGAAGAATATGCTTAAAATAACATAAGGAAAATGTTCCTAAAAGCCAATATAATTGCCAAAATATTAATTCGGTTCTTGGGACACTCTCTCCCACATTTATTTGAAGGTCTTAGGTATTTCATTAATGTACATAGTGTAATAGGTATATGAGGCTACCAGCTTTGCCCTTTGTCTCCCTCCAGTGTTTCTAGTCACCTCTGGAGGCTTATCAGAGACTCAAGGCAATTTGCAAAATTGAGCAAATTGAGAAAGGATGAAGAGATCTGGAAAATAACACAAAGTACCAATATTTATCCACAATTTTAAAAGCTAGGCTTTTAAATAGAGATTCTATATCAATAAGAGAAATTCTGACTATGTATAAAGGAAGAGAATGAGGATCTCTAAGAGATGGAAGAAATGAGGGAGAGACAGAGGGAAGAGGGCAGGGGAGAGACAGAGGGGAAGAAGAAAGAGAATGAGAAGAAAAGGAAAGAAGGAGAGAAGAAGAGGAGGAATGCTGTTTACATTCTGATGCTGGGAAGAAGCATCCTGAATTCATTTAGTCTACCTGGGGAAGGAATAAAAGGTAAAGGCCTAATTTTGAGAAGATAAGGACAAAGATCTTGAAAGATGGTGAAGCTTGTTTGGGTCAGTGTGGAGTTAAAGGCCAACAAGTATAGGTGGAAATGTGTTGACTAGACCTAAGATATATTGGCCTGGGCATTCTCACTTCAAAAACACTAACAGCAATAAAAAACAACACAGTAGAAAAGTTGTAGAAAAATCAAACATTTGGCAAAACAACAACAACCGGCAAAACCCAGCTTCAAATAGAAAAATTCCTTTATCAAATAAGAACCGACATTAAAGCCAAGGAAAAGAGTCACATAATGAAATGATAACTCAGAGCTTCCACTGGTACAGTCATTCAGATATTCTAAAAAATATTGTGACCTACTAAAGGAGCATTCTCTAGCAATCCCAAGTTCTCTCCCCTTTGTTTTGGGAAGGGGAGAAATCAAACCCTGTGTATATAAGTCTGAATCTTGTATATCCTTGTGGGGATATGGACTCAACAGAAAGGAAAGCTTTCTTAATTATCTATGGGCTTATGGGTTCTTTTCCAATCTTTGCTTGTATGATATATTTGTTCCATGATTTATTACTTTATATAACAAGGAAATGAAAGACTACTAAATGACAGCAAAAAGGGTAAATTAGAGGATTCCCAAAAGGAAAGCCTGGGTGCAAACCTGATCCCCTACTACAACCATCAAAAAAAAAAAAAAAAAAAAAAAAAAAAAAAAAAAGCGTAAATACAGAGAAAATCCCAAGACTGATCCTGGTCTGTATAAACACTCTACTTCAGTCTTATATCAGAGCATATATATAGTTATAAGTAAACTATTTTCTCTAACCTAAGCAAAAGTAACAAAATTGAGGTTTTTCTAGGAAAATTCTCTTGTGAATCATATTTTAAGGTCTAAATCAATCACAGAAATATTAAGGAGTAAGTTTTCTACAAAGCTAAATTAAACTAAACATTATATTTAGATTAAAAAGATACATGGGCTCCATATGTTAAACCCTTATCTTCCATCTTAGAATCAATATTGTATATTGGTTCCAAGGCAGAACAACAGTAAGGGCTAAGCAATGGGGGTTTTAAAGGACTTACCCAGGATCACACAGCTAGGAAGTCTAAAGCCAAATTTGAACCCAGGACCGCCTATCTCTAGCCTGACTCTCAATTCACTGAGCCACCTAGCTACCCTTATACATGTACTTAAAAAATTTTTTTTAAATTTATTTTAAAGTATTTTCCCATGGTTACATGATTCATTTTTCCTCTCCTCTTTTCCTTCCCCCTCCCAGGGCCAACAAGCAATTCCACTGGGTTATAAACATACATGTACTTTAAAAAGCAACAGTAAGTCATCCAAAAAGGTCAATTATATTTAAAAATGAATTTTCACATACTGTCCAATAGCAACATTTCTCAAAGATCAAATGACTAAGCTATAGATCTTGGGTTCTCTAGAAATGATTCTATGAAAGTTCTAAGATGAGACACTATATATCAAGGGGAACTCGAAATATTGAGAAATGTAAACTTTTCTCCTAAAAAGGCTAATATAGCATAAGATTTTTTAAAACCACCTATAGGATCTATGATCAACTGCAAAATATATTCAATAACCTTATTTTGAAAAGCCTCAAGGGCATAATTGATTAAGAAAATAAGGAACAATCTAGGAAACAAATGGCCCTTGATCATTAAAGTCCACTGTCATTCATTTATTTATTTAGAATATTTTCCCATGGTTACATGACTCATGTTCTCTCCCTCCCTTCTTCCCTCCCCCCTCTTGGAGCTGACAAGCAATTCCTCTGGGTTATACATTTATTATTGTCATTCATTTTCTAAATGGACAGTCATTTCACTTGGTCAGCAGTGAACATTCAAATGTCATGTGACTATGTCCCTCTTGTATCAGTTTCTCTATTTGTTATCTTGTCTATGGACCACTTTTCACAAATATTAGAAAAAGTAATATGCTTTCTGCCAAGGAGAATCACTTCTAAAAATATATACTGACTTGTATCATGAAATTTATAGAGCATTTTTCACTTCAAAGCATCCTAAGGCTTCCCTTAAATGTTGTAACAGTGTATTTAAAGCTATAAATTAATGATTATCCAACTTAGACCCCAGGATTTAATTGATGTGGCATATGATACAAGAATTTTATTAGAACACTATCTTGACCGCAATATCACAAGTTGTCGATTGAAAAATAAACACTCTCCAGAGGTTCTTCTCTAAGAAGCAGAAAGAATAGTAGATTCTAATGCCAGCCCCCACTAACTACTTCATCAGGTGATCTTGGGCAAACTGGTTAATTTCTCTAGACTTTCATCATCCCCATTTTTACAAATGAGGAAAAGAAAGAAACCAGGCCTATTAACCTTATAGTGTTACTTTTTAGGTTCAAGTGACAAAAAATAGATAAGTTCTCCAAACCATGAAATATTGTTATTTAGACCTCCCCACTCCAACCCACTAGTCTAGCTACAAGTGGTTTCTCTCATCTACTTCATGCTTTGTACTGCCTTTATACATATTCTACTCTGTGATATACTCATCAACATATGGTGAATACATGTGTGTATTATTAGCTATTAGCTTATGAGTTCTTAAAGGAAAGAAGCACCTTTATTTGATGTGGTATAGTGGATAGAAAGCTGGCTTCTCAGTCAAAACGACTTGAGTTTTAATGCTGTCTTGGTCACATAATGGCTACATGACATAACTGTTGGGCAATTCAATTATTTCTCAGTGTCTCAAAAAACTCTCTTAAAATTAGAAATTGCAGAAATGGCATCAATCTACAATAGGCAGTTCTTTATACAAATGATATGATAACCTGGTTCTCCTCATCAAAATCACTCCCTATTAAAAAAAAAGTGATGGCATCATATAAAAAAAAAAAAAAAGAAAAAAGGAAAAAAGACAAATGCTGGGAAAGAATGTGGCAAAACAGGAAAACTAACGTATTACTAGTAGATCTATAGTGTTCTACCTATTGTGGAAAACAACTGGAATTATGCTGAAAAGGCTATAAAACTGTGCATGCTTTTTTTTTAAACCTTTACCTTCCATCTTAAAATAAATATTGTATATTGGTTCCAAGAGCAGAAAGTAGTAAGGGCTAGGCAATAGGGGTCAAGTAACTTGCCCAGGGTCACACAGCTGGGAAGTGTCTGAGGCCAGATTTGAATCCAAGACCTCCCATCTCTAGGCCTGGCTCTCAATCCACTGAGCTACCCAGCTGCCCCTCTGCATACTTTTTGACTAGCAATACTGCTACGAGGTCTATATCCTTAAAGAGATTTCAAGAAAGAAGAAAATAACCTATATGTAAAAAAATATTTAAATCACTCTTTTATGGTGGCTAAGAATTGGAAACTAAAGAGATAACTATCAACTGGAGAACAGCTGAGCAAGCTGTGGAATAAGATGTGATAGAACATGACTATGTTGTAAGAAATAATAAAGAGGATAGTTTCAGAAAACCTTGGAAAGACTTGTATGAACTGATGAAAAATGAAGTGAGCAGAATCAGGAGAACATTCTACACAAAAACAATATTGTAAAGACAAATAACCTTGGAAAAAATGAGGAATTCTGATCAACATGATGAATCACAATTCCAGGATTAACAATGAAGACAAAGTACCCATCCCATATAGAGAAGTTTGGACTCAGAATTGGGCATACCCAATGTGGGCATTTGTTCTGTTTGACTATACATATATTTGTTGGAAGGGCTTTTGTTTTCCTTGCTTTCTCAATTAAAGGTGAAATGAGGAGGAAGAGTAGAAGAATAGGTGGAAAGGAGAGAATGCAGACAAAATAAAAACAAAATAAAATGAAATTTCTTTGAAAAACAAGAGGTTAGGGCAGTGGACAAAAACCTAAGTGTGAATCCCAGTTCTGCAATTTACTGTCTACCCCTAGTTTCTCATCTATAAAGTAAGGGAGTGGAAAGAACTCCCTCAGTCTTATCATTCGACCTTTGTATTTCCCACAAGATCTAGCATAGAGCACTCTATAATAGATAATAAAATCTTTGTTGAATATAGAGATACAGGGAAACAAAAGTCTAACAAACTCTGTAAAAGAAGCCTTTGGAAGAAAAGTATTGGAATTACTAAATTACAAATTTCCTCAAGACTAATTATTGAACAGAATGGAATTAATTCAATAATTCATCTCATATTCTGAATGCCAAGGAAAAGCAAACTTTAGCTTGCTGAATGCTTCATACCTTGAATTTAACCTGGTTTTAGTTTGCTTAAATACCTCATCATTTTAGTTTGTTCAAAACCTTTGTGGGGCAGCTGGGTGGCTCAGTGGATTGAGAGCCAGACCTAGAGACAGGAGGTCCTAGGTTCAAATCCGGCCTCAGACACTTCCCAGCTATGTGACCCTGGGCAAGTCACTTGACCCCCATTGCCTACCCTTACCAATCTTCCACCTATAAGTCAATACACAGAAGTTAAGGGTTTAAAAAAAAATTAAAACCTTTGTGATTTCATAAGACCTAAATTTCAATTTAATGCTGGGGAATCAGGATCAGAAAAATACTTCCATAGGCTAACAATTCTGATCTAACTACATAGTTTCATGTTCTAAAGGCTAAAAAAAACAAAGTTTTTTCTGACTTCCAAAATTGGCTAGCATTCATTCCTTGGCCAAATACAGGTATATACACCAAGAACATACAATTGCTATAGGTTTTAGGACTCAATAAATGCTATATAAACAAAGAAATAATTACAGCAATAAAGAACTACTCTGAAATCAGTTAAGAGTCTATATACAGTACTAATCAGGCCTTCAATAATGCCATTTGAACATGTCTACTCTGATAAGCATAAGGCAAGGAGGCTTTTTTTCCCTTTAATGAGAGGGCCCAGAAAGGAGCCCTTGTTTGGAGGTGGGTAATGTAAGAAATCTCTGTATAATCCTAACACTTTTTCTTTTAAAATTCTACAATAAAGCAGTATATGCATATATATATATATATATATATAGCACAAGGAGTGGGAAAACAATTTCAGCAAAGTATGAAATCTTGCCTTATTAAAATAAGCCAAAAAAATATCTAAGCAATGCCCAAGAAAATCATAAGGATGGGAAAAATTTTAAAGTAAGCAGAATTCCCTAAAAAGCATATGTGAATATGCCAACTAATCTTATTCTTATCCCTCAATCTTGGATCCCAATATACCTACCAGTCCAAGGCCCTAGACTAGAAACAGGCACACTTCTTGCCACAGAAACAGATCACTATGAAGTTATAGGTTCGTAAAGAGCCTATTGGTTCTTTGTTTCCCCTCTCTACAAATGAACTTAGAAACTCTCAGTTTAACTGTACAATAGTATATATCATTTATATGAACTGCTTAATATTTATACTTAGCTGCCATGAGAATAACAATTCATATATGATTAAATGTGTCAAAATAATATTGCTATAAGTCATATTTGATTATAATACTAAACTGTTCACATATTTGATCTTGATATTCTTGTTGAAGTAACACTCATCTACTTAAAACATTTTTATAAATGAGAACATTTTTAAATGAGAAGGCAGATACAAATGTAAACCTATAAGCCAAGCACTAAAGAAAAAACTAGTAGTTTTTTAAAAATGTATTTTCAAAGTGAAAATTCTAGACAAATTCCAATAAAAATTTGTCTCCTAAACTTCCAAAATCCTATAGTTCAAAGACACTCTCTGTGAAGCCTAAAGCTTTTCTACTAATTGGGTCAAAATTTCTACTTCTCTCACATAAATTACTATGGTATCCCAATCATTTTGGCGAAGAAAAGTTCCTTTCATCCTTAGTCCAGCTGGATGGCTGAATGTCTGAACAGAAAGCAGTGGAGCTGAGTACTCCGGCAGCTGTTCTCCTGACTGCTGAAAGAAAGGCTCAAACAATCATACCTTCACACTCACAAGAACCTACTGCTTTTCTTTCAGGTTTATGGTAATTTATTCAAGAAGTATTTGCTGAGCACCTACTATGTGCAAAGGCCCCATGCTCAGTGCTATGAGAAATTCAAAGATCAACAAAATGTTTTCTCTACATTATGATACTCAAAAGTTTTTCATCTGATTAAAGAATATGAACACTTCTTGAAAGAAGTACAAACTGTTAATGAACATGTGAAAGAAAGCTTTAGAGCAAGAATAAATAGAACTGCAAATGAAAACTGAGCTTTTACCTCACTCACATTCAATGAATTGTCAAAGATGATAAAAGATGCAAATCAGTATTGATTGGGTTATAGAGAGATAGGCAGGTTACCAGACTTGTAGGAGTTATAAACTGGTCTGACCATTCTGGAAAGTAACTTGAAATTATATGAAGAAGATGACTAGAATTGATTGTATCCTCTGACCTAGAAATTTTACTGCAAAGAGGTCAATTACAAAAAGAAAGGTCTCATATATACCTAAAGATTATGATAAACCCCAGAACAAGAGACAAAATAGTTGGCCATCAACTAGGAACTAATCAAATAGAGATACATGAATGCAATTCTTAGTAGGCCACAAATAAATATAATGAATATAAAGAAGCATGGAGGTTTATATGAAATGCTACAAAGTGAAATAAATAGAATCAGGAAAACATCATACACAATGACAATAGTATAAAAGAAAAACAATTAAACAACTGAAACTAGACACTCTGAAAATGTAATTTCCATGCTTGGGTCCCTATGAAAAGAGAAGATATACTTGCTTCTTTGCAAAACGGGGGGGGGG